>NW_027473684.1:0-52966 GCF_050947335.1 Megachile rotundata | reverse complement strand
AAAGCATAATATGGTTAATAATATGAGTTAGATTGATAATAATAAGAGTAATATGTATAGTTATTGTCGTTCTAATCGATCATATAAGCATAATATGGCTAATAATATGAGTTAGATTGATAATAATAAGATAGTGAGTATAGTAATTATCGTTCTATCGATCATGTATGCATAATATGGCTAATAATATGAGTTAGATTGATAACAGGGAGTGTAGTAAGAATAGTAGTTGTCGTTCTGTCGTCATATAAGCATAATATGGCTAATAATATGAGTTAGATTGATAATAATAAGAGTAATAAGTATAGTAATTGACGTCCTATCGATCATATAAGCATAATATGATAATAATATGAGTTAGATTGATAATAATAAGAGTAATAAGTATAGTAATTGTCGTTCTATCGATCATATTTGCATAATATGCTAATAATATGAGTTAGATTGATAATATAAAGAGTAATGAGTATAGTAAATGTCGTTCTATTGATCATATTAGCATAATATGGCTAATAATATGAGTTAGATTGATAATAATAAGAGTAATAAGTATAGTAATTGTCGTTCTATCGATCATATAAGCATATTATGGCTAATAATATGAGTTAGATTGATATTAATAAGAGTAATAAGTATAGTAATTGTCGTTCTATCGATCACATAAGCATAATATGGTTAATAATAGAGTTAGATTGATAATAATAAGAGTAATATGTATAGTTATTGTCGTTCTATCGATCATATAAGCATAATATGGCTAATAATATGAGTTAGATTGATAATAATAAGAGTAATGAGTATAGTAAATGTCGTTCTATCGATCTATAAGCATAATATGTGTAATAATATGAGCTAGATTGATAATAATAAGAGTAGTGAGTATAGTGATTGTCGTTCTATTGATCATATCTGCATATATGGTTAATAATATGAGTTAGATTGATAATAGTGAGTGTAATAAGTATAGTAATTGTCGTTCTGACGATCATATTAGCATAATATGGCGAATAATATGAGTTAGATTGATAACAATAAGAGTAATAAGTATAGTAATTGTCGTTCTATCGATCATATAAGCATATTAGGCTAATAATATGAGTTAGATGATATTAATAAGAGTAATAAGTATAGTAATTGTCGTTCTATCGATCACATAAGCATAATATGGTTAATAATATGAGTTAGATTGATATAATAAGAGTAATATGTATAGTTATTGTCGTTCTATCGATCATATAAGCATAATATGGCTAATAATATGAGTTAGATTGATAATAATAAGAGTAATGAGTATAGTAAATGTCGTTCTATCGATCATATAAGCATAATATGTGTAATAATATGAGCTAGATTGATAATAATAAGAGTAGTGAGTATAGTGATTGTCGTTCTATTGATCATATCTGCATAATATGGTTAATAATATGAGTTAGATTGATAATAGTGAGTGTAATAAGTATAGTAATTGTCGTTCTGTCGATCATATTAGCATAATATGGCGAATAATATGAGTTAGATTGATAATAATAAGAGTAATAAGTATAGTAATTGTCGTTCTATCGATCACATAAGCATAATATGGCTAATAATATGAGTTAGATTGATAATGGTGAGTGTAATAAGTATAGTAATTGTCGTTCTATCGATCATATAAGCATATTATGGCTAATAATATCTGTTAGATTGTTAATAATAAGAGTAGTGAGTATAGTAATTGTCGTTCTATCGATCATATTTGCATAATATGGTGAATAATATTAGTTAGATTGATAACAATAAGAGAAATGAGTATAGTAATTGTCGTTCTGTCGATCATATCTGCATAATATGGTTAATAATATAAGTTATATTGATAATAGTGAGTGTAATAAGTATAGTAATTGTCGTTCTTTCGATCCTATAAGCATAATATGGCTCATAATATGAGTGAGATGATAAAAATAAGAGTAATAAGTATAGTAATTATCGTTCTACCGATCATATAAGCATAATATGGTTAATAATATGAGTTAGATTGATAACAGGGAGTGTAATAAGAATAGTAATTGTCGTTCTGTCGATAATATAAGCATAATATGGCTAATAATATGAGTTAGATTGATAATAATGAGAGTAATGAGTATAGTAATTGTCGTTCTATCGATCATTTAAGCATAATATGGCTAATAATTTGAGTTAGGTTGATAATAATAAGAGTAATGAGTATAGTAAATGTCGTTCTATTGATCATATAAGCATAATATGGCTACTAATATGAGTTAGATTGATAACAATAAGAGTAGCGAGTATAGTAATTGTCGTCCTATCAATCATATAACCATAATATGGCTAATAATATGAGTTAGATTGATAATAATAAGAGTAATAAGTACAGTAATTGTCGTTCTATCGATCATATCTGCATAATATGGTTAATAATATGAGTTAGATTAATAATAGTGAATGTAATAAGTATAGCAATTGTCGTTCTGTCGATCATATAAGCATAATATGGCTAATAATATCAGTTAGATTGATAATAATAAGAGTAATAAGTATAGTAATTGTCGTTCTATCGACCACATAAGCATAATATGGCTAATAGTATGCGTTAGATTGATAATAATAAGAGTAATAAGTATAGTAATTGTCGTCCTTTCGATCATATAAGCATAATATGGCTAATAATATGAGTTAGATTGATAACAATAAGAGTAGTGAGTATAGTAATTGTCGTCCTATCGATCATATAAGCATAATATGGCTAATAATATGAGTTAGATTGATAATAATAAGAGTAATAAGTATAGTAATTGTCGTCCTATCGATCATATAAGCATAACATGGTTAATAATATGAGTTAGATTGATAATAATAAGAGTAGTAGGTATAGTAATTGTCGTCCTATCGATCATATAAGCATAATATGGCTAATAATATGAGTTATATTGATAACAATAAGAGTAATAAGTATAATAATTGTCGTCCTATCGATCATATAAGCATAATATGGCTAATAATATGAGTTATGTTGATAATAATAAGAGTAATGAGTACAGTAATTCTCGTTCTATCGATCATATAAGCATAACATGGCTAATAATATGAGTTAATTGATAATAATAAGACTAATAAGTATAGTAGTTGTCGTTCTATCGATCATATAAGCATAATATGGCTAATAATATGAGTTAGATTGATAATAATAAGAGTAATAAGTATAGTAATTGTCGTCCTTTCGATCATATAAGCATAATATGGCTAATAATATGAGTTAGATTGATAATAATAAGAGTAGTGAGTATAGTAATTATCGTTCTATCGATCATGTATGCATAATATGGCTAATAATATGAGTTAGATTGATAACAGGGAGTGTAGTAAGAATAGTAGTTGTCGTTCTGTCGATCATATAAGCATAATATGGCTAATAATATGAGTTAGATTGATAATAATAAGAGTAATAAGTATAGTAATTGACGTCCTATCGATCATATAAGCATAATATGGATAATAATATGAGTTAGATTGATAATAATAAGAGTAATAAGTATAGTAATTGTCGTTCTATCGATCATATTTGCATAATATGGCTAATAATATGAGTTAGATTGATAATAATAAGAGTAATGAGTATAGTAAATGTCGTTCTATTGATCATATTAGCATAATATGGCTAATAATATGAGTTAGATTGATAATAATAAGAGTAATAAGTATAGTAATTGTCGTTCTATCGATCATATAAGCATATTATGGCTAATAATATGAGTTAGATTGATATTAATAAGAGTAATAAGTATAGTAATTGTCGTTCTATCGATCACATAAGCATAATATGGTTAATAATATGAGTTAGATTGATAATAATAAGAGTAATATGTATAGTTATTGTCGTTCTATCGATCATATAAGCATAATATGGCTAATAATATGAGTTAGATTGATAATAATAAGAGTAATGAGTATAGTAAATGTCGTTCTATCGATCATATAAGCATAATATGTGTAATAATATGAGCTAGATTGATAATAATAAGAGTAATAAGTATAGTAATTGTCGTTCTATCGATCACATAAGCATAATATGGCTAATAATATGAGTTAGATTGATAATGGTGAGTGTAATAAGTATAGTAATTGTCGTTCTATCGATCATATAAGCATATTATGGCTAATAATATCTGTTAGATTGTTAATAATAAGAGTAGTGAGTATAGTAATTGTCGTTCTATCGATCATATAAGCATAATATGGCTAATAATAAGAGTTAGATTGTTAATAATAAGAGTAATGAGTATAGTATTTGTCGTTCTATCGATCATATTTGCATAATATGGTGAATAATATTAGTTAGATTGATAACAATAAGAGAAATGAGTATAGTAATTGTCGTTCTGTCGATCATATCTGCATAATATGGTTAATAATATAAGTTATATTGATAATAGTGAGTGTAATAAGTATAGTAATTGTCGTTCTTTCGATCCTATAAGCATAATATGGCTCATAATATGAGTGAGATTGATAAAAATAAGAGTAATAAGTATAGTAATTATCGTTCTACCGATCATATAAGCATAATATGGTTAATAATATGAGTTAGATTGATAACAGGGAGTGTAATAAGAATAGTAATTGTCGTTCTGTCGATAATATAAGCATAATATGGCTAATAATATGAGTTAGATTGATAATAATGAGAGTAATGAGTATAGTAATTGTCGTTCTATCGATCATTTAAGCATAATATGGCTAATAATTTGAGTTAGGTTGATAATAATAAGAGTAATGAGTATAGTAAATGTCGTTCTATTGATCATATAAGCATAATATGGCTACTAATATGAGTTAGATTGATAACAATAAGAGTAGCGAGTATAGTAATTGTCGTCCTATCAATCATATAACCATAATATGGCTAATAATATGAGTTAGATTGATAATAATAAGAGTAATAAGTACAGTAATTGTCGTTCTATCGATCATATCTGCATAATATGGTTAATAATATGAGTTAGATTAATAATAGTGAATGTAATAAGTATAGCAATTGTCGTTCTGTCGATCATATAAGCATAATATGGCTAATAATATCAGTTAGATTGATAATAATAAGAGTAATAAGTATAGTAATTGTCGTTCTATCGACCACATAAGCATAATATGGCTAATAGTATGCGTTAGATTGATAATAATAAGAGTAATAAGTATAGTAATTGTCGTCCTTTCGATCATATAAGCATAATATGGCTAATAATATGAGTTAGATTGATAACAATAAGAGTAGTGAGTATAGTAATTGTCGTCCTATCGATCATATAAGCATAATATGGCTAATAATATGAGTTAGATTGATAATAATAAGAGTAATAAGTATAGTAATTGTCGTCCTATCGATCATATAAGCATAATATGGCTAATAATATGAGTTATGTTGATAATAATAAGAGTAATGAGTACAGTAATTCTCGTTCTATCGATCATATAAGCATAATATGGCTAATAATATGAGTTAGATTGATAATAATAAGAGTAATAGGTATAGTAATTATCGTTCTACCGATCATATAAGCATAACATGGTTAATAATATGAGTTAGATTGATAATAATAAGAGTAGTAGGTATAGTAATTGTCGTCCTATCGATCATATAAGCATAATATGGCTAATAATATGAGTTATATTGATAACAATAAGAGTAATAAGTATAATAATTGTCGTCCTATCGATCATATAAGCATAATATGGCTAATAATATGAGTTATGTTGATAATAATAAGAGTAATGAGTACAGTAATTCTCGTTCTATCGATCATATAAGCATAACATGGCTAATAATATGAGTTAATTGATAATAATAAGACTAATAAGTATAGTAGTTGTCGTTCTATCGATCATATAAGCATAATATGGCTAATAATATGATTGATAAAAATAAGAGTAATAAGTATAGTAATTATCGTTCTACCGATCATATAAGCATAATATGGTTAATAATATGAGTTAGATTGATAACAGGGAGTGTAATAAGAATAGTAATTGTCGTTCTGTCGATAATATAAGCATAATATGGCTAATAATATGAGTTAGATTGATAATAATGAGAGTAATGAGTATAGTAATTGTCGTTCTATCGATCATTTAAGCATAATATGGCTAATAATTTGAGTTAGGTTGATAATAATAAGAGTAATGAGTATAGTAAATGTCGTTCTATTGATCATATAAGCATAATATGGCTACTAATATGAGTTAGATTGATAACAATAAGAGTAATAAGTATAGTAATTGTCGTTCTATCGATCATATAAGCATATTATGGCTAATAATATGAGTTAGATTGATATTAATAAGAGTAATAAGTATAGTAATTGTCGTTCTATCGATCACATAAGCATAATATGGTTAATAATATGAGTTAGATTGATAATAATAAGAGTAATATGTATAGTTATTGTCGTTCTATCGATCATATAAGCATAATATGGCTAATAATATGAGTTAGATTGATAATAATAAGAGTAATGAGTATAGTAAATGTCGTTCTATCGATCATATAAGCATAATATGTGTAATAATATGAGCTAGATTGATAATAATAAGAGTAGTGAGTATAGTGATTGTCGTTCTATTGATCATATCTGCATAATATGGTTAATAATATGAGTTAGATTGATAATAGTGAGTGTAATAAGTATAGTAATTGTCGTTCTGTCGATCATATTAGCATAATATGGCGAATAATATGAGTTAGATTGATAATAATAAGAGTAATAAGTATAGTAATTGTCGTTCTATCGATCACATAAGCATAATATGGCTAATAATATGAGTTAGATTGATAATGGTGAGTGTAATAAGTATAGTAATTGTCGTTCTATCGATCATATAAGCATATTATGGCTAATAATATCTGTTAGATTGTTAATAATAAGAGTAGTGAGTATAGTAATTGTCGTTCTATCGATCATATTTGCATAATATGGTGAATAATATTAGTTAGATTGATAACAATAAGAGAAATGAGTATAGTAATTGTCGTTCTGTCGATCATATCTGCATAATATGGTTAATAATATAAGTTATATTGATAATAGTGAGTGTAATAAGTATAGTAATTGTCGTTCTTTCGATCCTATAAGCATAATATGGCTCATAATATGAGTGAGATTGATAAAAATAAGAGTAATAAGTATAGTAATTATCGTTCTACCGATCATATAAGCATAATATGGTTAATAATATGAGTTAGATTGATAACAGGGAGTGTAATAAGAATAGTAATTGTCGTTCTGTCGATAATATAAGCATAATATGGCTAATAATATGAGTTAGATTGATAATAATGAGAGTAATGAGTATAGTAATTGTCGTTCTATCTATCATTTAAGCATAATATGGCTAATAATTTGAGTTAGGTTGATAATAATAAGAGTAATGAGTATAGTAAATGTCGTTCTATTGATCATATAAGCATAATATGGCTACTAATATGAGTTAGATTGATAACAATAAGAGTAGCGAGTATAGTAATTGTCGTCCTATCAATCATATAACCATAATATGGCTAATAATATGAGTTAGATTGATAATAATAAGAGTAATAAGTACAGTAATTGTCGTTCTATCGATCATATCTGCATAATATGGTTAATAATATGAGTTAGATTAATAATAGTGAATGTAATAAGTATAGCAATTGTCGTTCTGTCGATCATATAAGCATAATATGGCTAATAATATCAGTTAGATTGATAATAATAAGAGTAATAAGTATAGTAATTGTCGTTCTATCGACCACATAAGCATAATATGGCTAATAGTATGCGTTAGATTGATAATAATAAGAGTAATAAGTATAGTAATTGTCGTCCTTTCGATCATATAAGCATAATATGGCTAATAATATGAGTTAGATTGATAACAATAAGAGTAGTGAGTATAGTAATTGTCGTCCTATCGATCATATAAGCATAATATGGCTAATAATATGAGTTAGATTGATAATAATAAGAGTAATAAGTATAGTAATTGTCGTCCTATCGATCATATAAGCATAATATGGCTAATAATATGAGTTATGTTGATAATAATAAGAGTAATGAGTACAGTAATTCTCGTTCTATCGATCATATAAGCATAATATGGCTAATAATATGAGTTAGATTGATAATAATAAGAGTAATAGGTATAGTAATTATCGTTCTACCGATCATATAAGCATAACATGGTTAATAATATGAGTTAGATTGATAATAATAAGAGTAGTAGGTATAGTAATTGTCGTCCTATCGATCATATAAGCATAATATGGCTAATAATATGAGTTATATTGATAACAATAAGAGTAATAAGTATAATAATTGTCGTCCTATCGATCATATAAGCATAATATGGCTAATAATATGAGTTATGTTGATAATAATAAGAGTAATGAGTACAGTAATTCTCGTTCTATCGATCATATAAGCATAACATGGCTAATAATATGAGTTAATTGATAATAATAAGACTAATAAGTATAGTAGTTGTCGTTCTATCGATCATATAAGCATAATATGGCTAATAATATGAGTTAGATTGATAATAATAAGAGTAATAAGTATAGTAATTGTCGTCCTTTCGATCATATAAGCATAATATGGCTAATAATATGAGTTAGATTGATAACAATAAGAGTAGTGAGTATAGTAATTGTCGTCCTATCGATCATATAAGCATAATATGGCTAATAATACGAGTTAATTGATAATAATAAGACTAATAAGTATAGTAGTTGTCGTTCTATCGATCATATAAGCATAATATGGCTAATAATATGAGTTAGATTGATAATAATAAGAGTAGTGAGTATAGTAATTGTCGTCCTATCGATCATATAAGCATAATATGACTAATAATATGAGTTAGATTGACAATAATAAGAGTAATAAGTATCGTAATTATCGTTCTACCGATCATATAAGCATAATATGGTTAATAGTATGAGTTAGGTTGATAATAATAAGAGTTATAAGTATAGTAATTATCATTCCTTCGATCACATAAGCATAATATGTCTAATAATATGAGTTAATTGATAATAATAAGACTAATAAGTATAGTAATTGTCGTTCTATCGATCATATAAGCATAATATGGCTAATAATATGAGTTAGATTGATAACAATAAGAGTAGTGAGTAAAGTAATTGTCGTTCTATCGATCATATCTGCATATTATGGTTAATAATATGAGTTAGATTGATAATAGTGGGTGTAATAAGTATAGTAATTGTCGTTCTGTCGATCATATAAGCATAATATGGCTAATAATATGAGTTAGATTGATAACAATAAGAGTAATAAGTATAATAATTGTCGTCCTATCGATCATATAAGCATAATGTGGCTAATAATATGAGTTAGATTGATAATAATAAGAGTAATGAGTATAGTAAATGGCGTTCTATTGATCATATTAGCATAATATGGCTAATAATATGAGTTAGATTGATAATAATAAGAGTTATAAGTATAGTAATTATCATTCCTTCGATCACATAAGCATAATATGTCTAATAATATGAGTTAATTGATAATAATAAGACTAATAAGTATAGTAATTGTCGTTCTATCGATCATATAAGCATAATATGGCTAATAATATGAGTTAGATTGATAACAATAAGAGTAGTGAGTAAAGTAATTGTCGTTCTATCGGTCATATCTGCATATTATGGTTAATAATATGAGTTAGATTGATAATAGTGGGTGTAATAAGTATAGTAATTGTCGTTCTATCGATCATATCAGCATATTATGGCTAATAATATCTGTTAGATTGTTAATAATAAGAGTAGTGAGTATAGTAATTGTCGTTCTATCGATCATATAAGCATAATATGGCTAATAATATGAGTTAGATTGATAATAATAAGAGTAATGAGTATAGTAATTGTCGTGCTATCGGTCATATTTGCATAATATGGTGAATAATATTAGTTAGATTGATAACAATAAGAGAAATGAGTATAGTAATTGTCGTTCTATCGATCATATAAGCATAATATGGTTAATAATATGAGTTAGGTTGATAATAGTGAGTGTAATAAGTATAGTAATTGCCGTTCTGTCGATCACATAAGCATAATATGGCTAATAATATGAGTTAGATTGATAATAATAAGAGTAATGAGTATAGTAATTGTCGTTCTATCGATCATATAAGCATAATATGGCTAATAATATGAGTTAGATTGATAATAATAAGAGTAATAAGTATAGTAATTATCGTTCTACCGATCATATAAGCATAATATGGTTAATAATAAGAGCTAGATTGACAACAGGGAGTGTAATAAGAATAGTAATTGTCGTTCTGTCGATCATATAAGCATAATATGGCTAATAATATGAGTTAGATTGATAATAATAAGAGTAATAAGTATAGTAATTGTCGGCCTATCGATCACATAAGCATAATATGGCTAATAATATGAGTTAATTGATAATGATAAGACTAATAAGTATAGTAATTGTCGTTCTATCGATCATATAAGCATAATATGGTTAATAATATGAGTTAGATTGATAACAGGGAGTGTAGTAAGAATTGTAGTAGTCGTTCTGTCGATCATATAAGCATAATATGGCTAATAATATGAGTTAGATTGATAATAATAAGAGTAATAAGTATAGTAATTGACGTCCTATCGATCATATAAGCATAATATGGCTAATAATATGAGTTAGATTGGTAATAATATAAGTAATAAGTATAGTAATTGTCGTTCTATCGATCATATAAGCATATTATGGCTAATAATATGAGTTAGATTGATATTAATAAGAGTAATAAGTATAGTAATTGTCGTTCTATCGATCACATAAGCATAATATGGTTAATAATATGAGTTAGATTGATAATAATAAGAGTAATGAGTATAGTAAATGTCGTTCTATCGATCATATAAGCATAATATGTGTAATAATATGAGCTAGATTGATAATAATAAGAGTAATGAGTATAGTAATTGTCGTGCTATCGGTCATATTTGCATAATATGGTGAATAATATTAGTTAGATTGATTACAATAAGAGAAATGAGTATAGTAATTGTCGTTCTATCGATCATATAAGCATAATATGGTTAATAATATGAGTTAGGTTGATAATAGTGAGTGTAATAAGTATAGTAATTGTCGTTCTGTCGATCACATAAGCATAATATGGCTAATAATATGAGTTAGATTGATAATAATAAGAGTAATAAGTATAGTAATTGTCGTTCTATCGATCACATAAGCATAATATGGCTAATAATATGAGTTAGATTGATAATAGTGAGTGTAATAAGTATAGTAATTGTCGTCCTATCGATCATATAAGCATAATATGGCTAATAATATGAGTTAGATTGATAATAGTGAGTGTAATAAGTATAGTAATTGTCGTCCTATCGATCATATAAGCATAATATGGCTAATAATATGAGTTAGGTTGATAATAATAAGAGTAATGAGTATAGTAATTGTCGTTCTATCGATCATATAAGCATAATATGGCTAATAATATGAGTTATATTGATAATAGTGAGTGTAATAAGTATAGTACTTGTCGTTCTGTCGATCGTATAAGCATAATATGGCTCATAATATGAGTTAGATTGACAACAGGGAGTGTAATAAGAATAGTAATTGTCGTTCTGTCGATCATATAGGCATAATATGGCTAATAATATGAGTTAGATTGATAATAATAAGAGTAATAAGTATAGTAATTGTCGTCCTATCGATCATATAAGCATAATATGGCTAATAATATGAGTTAGATGGATAATAATAAGAGTAGTGAGTATAGTAATTGTCGTTCTATAGATCATATAAGCATAATATGGCTAATAATATGAGTTAGATTGATAATAATAAGAGTAATAAGTATAGTAATTGTCGTCCTATCGATCACATAAGCATAATATGGCTAATAATATGAGTTAATTGATAATGATAAGACTAATAAGTATAGTAATTGTCGTTCTTTCGATCATATAAGCATAATATGGTTAATAATATGAGTTAGATTGATAACAGGGAGTGTAGTAAGAATAGTAGTTGTCGTTCTGTCGATCATATAAGCATAATATGGCTAATAATATGAGTTAGATTGATAATAATAAGAGTAATAAGTATAGTAATTGACGTCCTATCGATCATATAAGCATAATATGGCTAATAATATGAGTTAGATTGATAATAATAAGAGAAATAAGTATAGTAATTGTCGTTCTATCGATCATATTTGCATAATATGGCTAATAATATGAGTTGGATTGATAATAATGAGAGTAAGGAGTATAGTAATTATCGTTCCTTCGATCACATGAGCATAACATGGCTAATAGTATGAGTTAATTGATAATAATAAGACTAATAAGTATAGTAGTTGTCGTTCTATCGATCATATAAGCATAATATGGCAAATAATATGAGTTAGATTGATAATAATAAGAGTAATAAGTATAGTAATTGTCGTTCTATCGATCATATAAGCATAATGTGGCTAATAATATGAGTTAGATTGATAACAATAAGAGTAGTGAGTATAGTAATTGTCGTCCTATCGATCATATAAGCATAATATGGCTAATAATATGAGTTAGATTGATAATAATAAGAGTAATAAGTATAGTAATTGTCGTTCTATCGATCATATCTGCATAATATGGTTAATAATATGAGTTAGATTAATAATAGTGAATGTAATAAGTATAGCAATTGTCGTTCTGTCGATCATATAAGCATAATATGGCTAATAATATGAGTTAGATTGATAATAATAAGAGTAATAAGTATAGTAATTGCCGTTCTATCGACCACATAAGCATAATATGGCTAATAGTATGCGTTAGATTGATAATAATAAGAGTAATAAGTATAGTAATTGTCGTCCTATCGATCACATAAGCATAATGTGGCTAATAATATAAGTTAATTGATAATGATAAGACTAATAAGTATAGTAATTGTCGTTCTATCGATCATATAAGCATAATATGGTTAATAATATGAGTCAGATTGATAACAGGGAGTGTAGTAAGAATAGTAGTTGTCGTTCTGTCGATCATATAAGCATAATATGGCTAATAATATGAGTTAGATTGATAATAATAAGAGTAATAAGTATAGTAATTGACGTCCTATCGATCATGTAAGCATAATATGGCTAATAATATGAGTTAGATTGATAATAATAAGAGTAATAAGTATAGTAATTGTCGTTCTATCGATCATATTTGCATAATATGGCTAATAATATGAGTTAGATTGATAATAATAAGAGTAGCGAGTATAGTAATTGTCGTCCTATCAATCATATAACCATAATATGGCTAATAATATGAGTTAGATTGATAATAATAAGAGTAATAAGTACAGTAATTGTCGTTCTATCGATCATATCTGCATAATATGGTTAATAATATGAGTTAGATTAATAATAGTGAATGTAATAAGTATAGCAATTGTCGTTCTGTCGATCATATAAGCATAATATGACTAATAATATGAGTTAGATTGATAATAATAAGAGTAATAAGTATAGTAATTGTCGTTCTATCGACCACATAAGCATAATATGGCTAATAGTATGCGTTAGATTGATAATAATAAGAGTAATAAGTATAGTAATTGTCGTCCTATCGATCATATAAGCATAATATGGTTAATAATATGAGTTAGATTGATAACAATAAGAGTAGTGAGTATAGTAATTGTCGTCCTATCGATCATATAAGCATAATATGGCTAATAATATGAGTTAGATTGATAATAATAAGAGTAATAAGTATAGTAATTGTCGTCCTATCGATCATATAAGCATAATATGGCTAACAATAAGAGTTAGATTGTTAATAATAAGAGTAATGAGTATAGTAATTTTCGTTCAATCGATCATATAAGCATAATATGGCTAATAATATGAGTTAGATTGATAATAATAAGAGTAATGAGAATAGTAATTGTCGTTCTATCGATCATATTTGCACAATATGGTTAATAATATTAGTTAGATTGATAACAATAAGAGAAATGAGTATAGTAATTGTCGTTCTATCGATCATATCTGCATAATATGGTTAATAATATGAGTTATATTGATAATAGTGAGTGTAATAAGTATAGTACTTGTCGTTCTGTCGATCGTATAAGCATAATATGGCTCATAATATGAGTGAGATTGATAAAAATAAGAGTAATAAGTATAGTAATTGTCGTTCTTTCGATCATATAAGCATAATATGGCTAATAATATGAGTTGGATTGATAATAATAAGAGTAATAAATATAGTAATTATCGTTCTACCGATCATATAAGCATAATATGGTTAATAATATGAGTTAGATTGATAACAGGGAGTGCAATAAGAATAGTAATTGTCGTTCTGTCGATCATATAAGCATAATATGGCTAATAATATGAGTTAGATTGATAATAATAAGAGTAATAAGTATAGTAATTGTCGTCCTATCGATCATATAAGCATAATATGGCTAATAATATGAGTTAGATTGATAATAATAAGAGTAGTGAGTATAGTAATTATCGTTCTATCGATCATGTATGCATAATATGGCTAATAATATGAGTTAGATTGATAATAATACGAGTAATAAGTATAGTAATTGTCGTCTTATCGATCACATAAGCATAATATGGCTAATAATATGAGTTAATTGATAATGATAAGACTAATAAGTATAGTAATTGTCGTTCTATCGATCATATAAGCATAATATGGTTAATAATATGAGTTAGATTGATAACAGGGAGTGTAGTAAGAATAGTAGTTGTCGTTCTGTCGATCATATAAGCATAATATGGCTAATAATATGAGTTAGATTGATAATAATAAGAGTAATAAGTATAGTAATTGACGTCCTATCGATCATATAAGCATAATATGGATAATAATATGAGTTAGATTGATAATAATAAGAGTAATAAGTATAGTAATTGTCGTTCTATCGATCATATTTGCATAATATGGCTAATAATATGAGTTAGATTGATAATAATAAGAGTAATGAGTATAGTAAATGTCGTTCTATTGATCATATTAGCATAATATGGCTAATAATATGAGTTAGATTGATAATAATAAGAGTAATAAGTATAGTAATTGTCGTTCTATCGATCATATAAGCATATTATGGCTAATAATATGAGTTAGATTGATATTAATAAGAGTAATAAGTATAGTAATTGTCGTTCTATCGATCACATAAGCATAATATGGTTAATAATATGAGTTAGATTGATAATAATAAGAGTAATATGTATAGTTATTGTCGTTCTATCAATCATATAAGCATAATATGGCTAATAATATGAGTTAGATTGATAATAATAAGAGTAATGAGTATAGTAAATGTCGTTCTATCGATCATATAAGCATAATATGTGTAATAATATGAGCTAGATTGATAATAATAAGAGTAGTGAGTATAGTGATTGTCGTTCTATTGATCATATCTGCATAATATGGTTAATAATATGAGTTAGATTGATAATAGTGAGTGTAATAAGTATAGTAATTGTCGTTCTGTCGATCATATTAGCATAATATGGCGAATAATATGAGTTAGATTGATAATAATAAGAGTAATAAGTATAGTAATTGTCGTTCTATCGATCACATAAGCATAATATGGCTAATAATATGAGTTAGATTGATAATGGTGAGTGTAATAAGTATAGTAATTGTCGTTCTATCGATCATATAAGCATATTATGGCTAATAATATCTGTTAGATTGTTAATAATAAGAGTAGTGAGTATAGTAATTGTCGTTCTATCGATCATATAAGCATAATATGGCTAATAATAAGAGTTAGATTGTTAATAATAAGAGTAATGAGTATAGTATTTGTCGTTCTATCGATCATATTTGCATAATATGGTGAATAATATTAGTTAGATTGATAACAATAAGAGAAATGAGTATAGTAATTGTCGTTCTGTCGATCATATCTGCATAATATGGTTAATAATATAAGTTATATTGATAATAGTGAGTGTAATAAGTATAGTAATTGTCGTTCTTTCGATCCTATAAGCATAATATGGCTCATAATATGAGTGAGATTGATAAAAATAAGAGTAATAAGTATAATAATTGTCGTCCTATCGATCATATAAGCATAATGTGGCTAATAATATAAGTTAATTGATAATGATAAGACTAATAAGTATAGTAATTGTCGTTCTATCGATCATATAAGCATAATATGGTTAATAATATGAGTTAGATTAATAACAGGGAGTGTAGTAAGAATAGTAGTTGTCGTTCTGTCGATCATATAAGCATAATATGGCTAATAATATGAGTTAGATTGATAATAATAAGAGTAATGAGTATAGTAATTGTCGTCCTATCGATCATATAAGCATAATATGGCTAATAATATGGGTTAGATTGATAATAGTGAGTGTAATAAGTATAGTAATTGTCGTTCTGTCGATCATATTAGCATAATATGGCGAATAATATGAGTTAGATTGATAATAATAAGAGTAATAAGTATAGTAATTGTCGTTCTATCGATCACATAAGCATAATATGGCTAATAATATGAGTTAGATTGATAATAGTGAGTGTAATAAGTATAGTAATTGTCGTTCTATCGATCATATCAGCATATTATGGCTAATAATATCTGTTAGATTGTTAATAATAAGAGTAGTGAGTATAGTAATTGTCGTTCTATCGATCATATAAGCATAATATGGCTAATAATATGAGTTAGATTGATAATAATAAGAGTAATGAGTATAGTAATTGTCGTGCCATCGGTCATATTTGCATAATATGGTGAATAATATTAGTTAGATTGATAACAATAAGAGAAATGAGTATAGTAATTGTCGTTCTATCGATCATATAAGCATAATATGGTTAATAATATGAGTTAGGTTGATAATAGTGAGTGTAATAAGTATAGTAATTGTCGTTCTGTCGATCACATAAGCATAATATGGCTAATAATATGAGTTAGATTGATAATAATAAGAGTAATGAGTATAGTAATTGTCGTTCTATCGATCATATAAGCATAATATGGCTAATAATATGAGTTAGATTGATAATAATAAGAGTAATAAGTATAGTAATTATCGTTCTACCGATCATATAAGCATAATATGGTTAATAATAAGAGCTAGATTGACAACAGGGAGTGTAATAAGAATAGTAATTGTCGTTCTGTCGATCATATAAGCATAATATGGCTAATAATATGAGTTAGATTGATAATAATAAGAGTAATAAGTATAGTAATTGTCGGCCTATCGATCACATAAGCATAATATGGCTAATAATATGAGTTAATTGATAATGATAAGACTAATAAGTATAGTAATTGTCGTTCTATCGATCATATAAGCATAATATGGTTAATAATATGAGTTAGATTGATAACAGGGAGTGTAGTAAGAATAGTAGTAGTCGTTCTGTCGATCATATAAGCATAATATGGCTAATAATATGAGTTAGATTGATAATAATAAAAGTAATAAGTATAGTAATTGACGTCCTATCGATCATATAAGCATAATATGGCTAATAATATGAGTTAGATTGGTAATAATAAGAGTAATAAGTATAGTAATTGTCGTTCTATCGATCATATAAGCATATTATGGCTAATAATATGAGTTAGATTGATATTAATAAGAGTAATAAGTATAGTAATTGTCGTTCTATCGATCACATAAGCATAATATGGTTAATAATATGAGTTAGATTGATAATAATAAGAGTAATGAGTATAGTAAATGTCGTTCTATCGATCATATAAGCATAATATGTGTAATAATATGAGCTAGATTGATAATAATAAGAGTAGTGAGTATAGTGATTGTCGTTCTATTGATCATATCTGCATAATATGGTTAATAATATGAGTTAGATTGATAATAGTGAGTGTAATAAGTATAGTAATTGTCGTTCTGTCGATCATATTAGCATAATATGGCGAATAATATGAGTTAGATTGATAATAATAAGAGTAATAAGTATAGTAATTGTCGTTCTATCGATCACATAAGCATAATATGGCTAATAATATGAGTTAGATTGATAATAGTGAGTGTAATAAGTATAGTAATTGTCGTTCTATCGATGATATAAGCATATTATGGCTAATAATATCTGTTAGATTGTTAATAATAAGAGTAGTGAGTATAGTAATTGTCGTTCTATCGATCATATAAGCATAATATGGCTAATAATATGAGTTAGATTGATAATAATAAGAGTAATGAGTATAGTAATTGTCGTGCTATCGGTCATATTTGCATAATATGGTGAATAATATTAGTTAGATTGATTACAATAAGAGAAATGAGTATAGTAATTGTCGTTCTATCGATCATATAAGCATAATATGGTTAATAATATGAGTTAGGTTGATAATAGTGAGTGTAATAAGTATAGTAATTGTCGTTCTGTCGATCACATAAGCATAATATGGCTAATAATATGAGTTAGATTGATAATAATAAGAGTAATAAGTATAGTAATTGTCGTTCTATCGATCACATAAGCATAATATGGCTAATAATATGAGTTAGATTGATAATAGTGAGTGTAATAAGTATAGTAATTGTCGTCCTATCGATCATATAAGCATAATATGGCTAATAATATGAGTTAGATTGATAATAGTGAGTGTAATAAGTATAGTAATTGTCGTCCTATCGATCATATAAGCATAATATGGCTAATAATATGAGTTAGGTTGATAATAATAAGAGTAATGAGTATAGTAATTGTCGTTCTATCGATCATATAAGCATAATATGGCTAATAATATGAGTTAGATTGATAATAATAAGAGTAATAAGTATAGTAATTATCGTTCTACCGATCATATAAGCATAATATGGTTAATAATATGAGTTAGATTGACAACAGGGAGTGTAATAAGAATAGTAATTGTCGTTCTGTCGATCATATAGGCATAATATGGCTAATAATATGAGTTAGATTGATAATAATAAGAGTAATAAGTATAGTAATTGTCGTCCTATCGATCATATAAGCATAATATGGCTAATAATATGAGTTAGATGGATAATAATAAGAGTAGTGAGTATAGTAATTGTCGTTCTATAGATCATATAAGCATAATATGGCTAATAATATGAGTTAGATTGATAATAATAAGAGTAATAAGTATAGTAATTGTCGTCCTATCGATCACATAAGCGTAATATGGCTAATAATATGAGTTAATTGATAATGATAAGACTAATAAGTATAGTAATTGTCGTTCTTTCGATCATATAAGCATAATATGGTTAATAATATGAGTTAGATTGATAACAGGGAGTGTAGTAAGAATAGTAGTTGTCGTTCTGTCGATCATATAAGCATAATATGGCTAATAATATGAGTTAGATTGATAATAATAAGAGTAATAAGTATAGTAATTGACGTCCTATCGATCATATAAGCATAATATGGCTAATAATATGAGTTAGATTGATAATAATAAGAGAAATAAGTATAGTAATTGTCGTTCTATCGATCATATTTGCATAATATGGCTAATAATATGAGTTGGATTGATAATAATGAGAGTAAGGAGTATAGTAATTATCGTTCCTTCGATCACATGAGCATAACATGGCTAATAGTATGGGTTAATTGATAATAATAAGACTAATAAGTATAGTAGTTGTCGTTCTATCGATCATATAAGCATAATATGGCAAATAATATGAGTTAGATTGATAATAATAAGAGTAATAAGTATAGTAATTGTCGTTCTATCGATCATATAAGCATAATATGGCTAATAATATGAGTTAGATTGATAATAATAAGAGTAATAAGTATAGTAATTGTCGTTCTATCGATCATATCTGCATAATATGGTTAATAATATGAGTTAGATTAATAATAGTGAATGTAATAAGTATAGCAATTGTCGTTCTGTCGATCATATAAGCATAATATGGCTAATAATATGAGTTAGATTGATAATAATAAGAGTAATAAGTATAGTAATTGCCGTTCTATCGACCACATAAGCATAATATGGCTAATAGTATGCGTTAGATTGATAATAATAAGAGTAATAAGTATAGTAATTGTCGTCCTATCGATCACATAAGCATAATGTGGCTAATAATATAAGTTAATTGATAATGATAAGACTAATAAGTATAGTAATTGTCGTTCTATCGATCATATAAGCATAATATGGTTAATAATATGAGTCAGATTGATAACAGGGAGTGTAGTAAGAATAGTAGTTGTCGTTCTGTCGATCATATAAGCATAATATGGCTAATAATATGAGTTAGATTGATAATAATAAGAGTAATAAGTATAGTAATTGACGTCCTATCGATCATGTAAGCATAATATGGCTAATAATATGAGTTAGATTGATAATAATAAGAGTAATAAGTATAGTAATTGTCGTTCTATCGATCATATTTGCATAATATGGCTAATAATATGAGTTAGATTGATAATAATAAGAGTAGCGAGTATAGTAATTGTCGTCCTATCAATCATATAACCATAATATGGCTAATAATATGAGTTAGATTGATAATAATAAGAGTAATAAGTACAGTAATTGTCGTTCTATCGATCATATCTGCATAATATGGTTAATAATATGAGTTAGATTAATAATAGTGAATGTAATAAGTATAGCAATTGTCGTTCTGTCGATCATATAAGCATAATATGACTAATAATATGAGTTAGATTGATAATAATAAGAGTAATAAGTATAGTAATTGTCGTTCTATCGACCACATAAGCATAATATGGCTAATAGTATGCGTTAGATTGATAATAATAAGAGTAATAAGTATAGTAATTGTCGTCCTATCGATCATATAAGCATAATATGGTTAATAATATGAGTTAGATTGATAACAATAAGAGAAATGAGTATAGTAATTGTCGTTCTATCGATCATATAAGCATAATATGGTTAATAATATGAGTTAGGTTGATAATAGTGAGTGTAATAAGTATAGTAATTGTCGTTCTGTCGATCACATAAGCATAATATGGCTAATAATATGAGTTAGATTGATAATAATAAGAGTAATGAGTATAGTAATTGTCGTTCTATCGATCATATAAGCATAATATGGCTAATAATATGAGTTAGATTGATAATAATAAGAGTAATAAGTATAGTAATTATCGTTCTACCGATCATATAAGCATAATATGGTTAATAATAAGAGCTAGATTGACAACAGGGAGTGTAATAAGAGTAGTAATTGTCGTTCTGTCGATCATATAAGCATAATATGGCTAATAATATGAGTTAGATTGATAATAATAAGAGTAATAAGTATAGTAATTGTCGGCCTATCGATCACATAAGCATAATATGGCTAATAATATGAGTTAATTGATAATGATAAGACTAATAAGTATAGTAATTGTCGTTCTATCGATCATATAAGCATAATATGGTTAATAATATGAGTTAGATTGATAACAGGGAGTGTAGTAAGAATAGTAGTGGTCGTTCTGTCGATCATATAAGCATAATATGGCTAATAATATGAGTTAGATTGATAATAATAAGAGTAATAAGTATAGTAATTGACGTCCTATCGATCATATAAGCATAATATGGCTAATAATATGAGTTAGATTGATAATAATAAGAGTAATAAGTATAGTAATTGTCGTTCTATCGATCATATAAGCATATTATGGCTAATAATATGAGTTAGATTGATATTAATAAGAGTAATAAGTATAGTAATTGTCGTTCTATCGATCACATAAGCATAATATGGTTAATAATATGAGTTAGATTGATAATAATAAGAGTAATGAGTATAGTAAATGTCGTTCTATCGATCATATAAGCATAATATGTGTAATAATATGAGCTAGATTGATAATAATAAGAGTAGTGAGTATAGTGATTGTCGTTCTATTGATCATATCTGCATAATATGGTTAATAATATGAGTTAGATTGATAATAGTGAGTGTAATAAGTATAGTAATTGTCGTTCTGTCGATCATATTAGCATAATATGGTGAATAATATTAGTTAGATTGATTACAATAAGAGAAATGAGTATAGTAATTGTCGTTCTATCGATCATATAAGCATAATATGGTTAATAATATGAGTTAGGTTGATAATAGTGAGTGTAATAAGTATAGTAATTGTCGTTCTGTCGATCACATAAGCATAATATGGCTAATAATATGAGTTAGATTGATAATAATAAGAGTAATAAGTATAGTAATTGTCGTTCTATCGATCACATAAGCATAATATGGCTAATAATATGAGTTAGATTGATAATAGTGAGTGTAATAAGTATAGTAATTGTCGTCCTATCGATCATATAAGCATAATATGGCTAATAATATGAGTTAGATTGATAATAGTGAGTGTAATAAGTATAGTAATTGTCGTCCTATCGATCATATAAGCATAATATGGCTAATAATATGAGTTAGGTTGATAATAATAAGAGTAATGAGTATAGTAATTGTCGTTCTATCGATCATATAAGCATAATATGGCTAATAATATGAGTTAGATTGATAATAATAAGAGTAATAAGTATAGTAATTATCGTTCTACCGATCATATAAGCATAATATGGTTAATAATATGAGTTAGATTGACAACAGGAAGTGTAATAAGAATAGTAATTGTCGTTCTGTCGATCATATAGGCATAATATGGCTAATAATATGAGTTAGATTGATAATAATAAGAGTAATAAGTATAGTAATTGTCGTCCTATCGATCATATAAGCATAATATGGCTAATAATATGAGTTAGATGGATAATAATAAGAGTAGTGAGTATAGTAATTGTCGTTCTATAGATCATATAAGCATAATATGGCTAATAATATGAGTTAGATTGATAATAATAAGAGTAATAAGTATAGTAATTGTCGTCCTATCGATCACATAAGCATAATATGGCTAATAATATGAGTTAATTGATAATGATAAGACTAATAAGTATAGTAATTGTCGTTCTTTCGATCATATAAGCATAATATGGTTAATAATATGAGTTAGATTGATAACAGGGAGTGTAGTAAGAATAGTAGTTGTCGTTCTGTCGATCATATAAGCATAATATGGCTAATAATATGAGTTAGATTGATAATAATAAGAGTAATAAGTATAGTAATTGACGTCCTATCGATCATATAAGCATAATATGGCTAATAATATGAGTTAGATTGATAATAATAAGAGAAATAAGTATAGTAATTGTCGTTCTATCGATCATATTTGCATAATATGGCTAATAATATGAGTTAGATTGATAATAATAAGAGTAGCGAGTATAGTAATTGTCGTCCTATCAATCATATAACCATAATATGGCTAATAATATGAGTTAGATTGATAATAATAAGAGTAATAAGTACAGTAATTGTCGTTCTATCGATCATATCTGCATAATATGGCTAATAATATGAGTTAGATTAATAATAGTGAATGTAATAAGTATAGCAATTGTCGTTCTGTCGATCATATAAGCATAATATGACTAATAATATGAGTTAGATTGATAATAATAAGAGTAATAAGTATAGTAATTGTCGTTCTATCGACCACATAAGCATAATATGGCTAATAGTATGCGTTAGATTGATAATAATAAGAGTAATAAGTATAGTAATTGTCGTCCTATCGATCATATAAGCATAATATGGCTAATAATATGAGTTAGATTGATAACAATAAGAGTAGTGAGTAGAGTAATTGTCGCCCTATCGATCATATAAGCATAATATGGCTAATAATATGAGTTAGATTGATAATAATAAGAGTAATAAGTATAGTAATTGTCGTCCTATCGATCATATAAGCATAATATGGCTAACAATAAGAGTTAGATTGTTAATAATAAGAGTAATGAGTATAGTAATTTTCGTTCAATCGATCATATAAGCATAATATGGCCAATAATATGAGTTAGATTGATCATAATAAGAGTAATGAGAATAGTAATTGTCGTTCTATCGATCATATTTGCACAATATGGTTAATAATATTAGTTAGATTGATAACAATAAGAGAAATGAGTATAGTAATTGTCGTTCTATCGATCATATCTGCATAATATGGTTAATAATATGAGTTATATTGATAATAGTGAGTGTAATAAGTATAGTACTTGTCGTTCTGTCGATCGTATAAGCATAATATGGCTCATAATATGAGTGAGATTGATAAAAATAAGAGTAATAAGTATAGTAATTGTCGTTCTATCGATCATATAAGCATAATATGGCTAATAATATGAGTTGGATTGATAATAATAAGAGTAATAAGTATAGTAATTATCGTTCTACCGATCATATAAGCATAATATGGTTAATAATATGAGTTAGATTGATAACAGGGAGTGCAATAAGAATAGTAATTGTCGTTCTGTCGATCATATAAGCATAATATGGCTAATAATATGAGTTAGATTGATAATAATAAGAGTAATAAGTATAGTAATTGTCGTCCTATCGATCATATAAGCATAATATGGCTAATAATATGAGTTAGATTGATAATAATAAGAGTAGTGAGTATAGTAATTATCGTTCTATCGATCATGTATGCATAATATGGCTAATAATATGAGTTAGATTGATAATAATAAGAGTAATAAGTATAGTAATTGTCGTCTTATCGATCACATAAGCATAATATGGCTAATAATATGAATTAATTGATAATGATAAGACTAATAAGTATAGTAATTGTCGTTCTATCGATCATATAAGCATAATATGGTTAATAATATGAGTTAGATTGATAACAGGGAGTGTAGTAAGAATAGTAGTTGTCGTTCTGTCGATCATATAAGCATAATATGGCTAATAATATGAGTTAGATTGATAATAATAAGAGTAATAAGTATAGTAATTGACGTCCTATCGATCATATAAGCATAATATGGATAATAATATGAGTTAGATTGATAATAATAAGAGTAATAAGTATAGTAATTGTCGTTCTATCGATCATATTTGCATAATATGGCTAATAATATGAGTTAGATTGATAATAATAAGAGTAATGAGTATAGTAAATGTCGTTCTATTGATCATATTAGCATAATATGGCTAATAATATGAGTTAGATTGATAATAATAAGAGTAATAAGTATAGTAATTGTCGTTCTATCGATCATATAAGCATATTATGGCTAATAATATGAGTTAGATTGATATTAATAAGAGTAATAAGTATAGTAATTGTCGTTCTATCGATCACATAAGCATAATATGGTTAATAATATGAGTTAGATTGATAATAATAAGAGTAATATGTATAGTTATTGTCGTTCTATCGATCATATAAGCATAATATGGCTAATAATATGAGTTAGATTGATAATAATAAGAGTAATGAGTATAGTAAATGTCGTTCTATCGATCATATAAGCATAATATGTGTAATAATATGAGCTAGATTGATAATAATAAGAGTAGTGAGTATAGTGATTGTCGTTCTATTGATCATATCTGCATAATATGGTTAATAATATGAGTTAGATTGATAATAGTGAGTGTAATAAGTATAGTAATTGTCGTTCTGTCGATCATATTAGCATAATATGGCGAATAATATGAGTTAGATTGATAATAATAAGAGTAATAAGTATAGTAATTGTCGTTCTATCGATCACATAAGCATAATATGGCTAATAATATGAGTTAGATTGATAATGGTGAGTGTAATAAGTATAGTAATTGTCGTTCTATCGATCATATAAGCATATTATGGCTAATAATATCTGTTAGATTGTTAATAATAAGAGTAGTGAGTATAGTAATTGTCGTTCTATCGATCATATAAGCATAATATGGCTAATAATAAGAGTTAGATTGTTAATAATAAGAGTAATGAGTATAGTATTTGTCGTTCTATCGATCATATTTGCATAATATGGTGAATAATATTAGTTAGATTGATAACAATAAGAGAAATGAGTATAGTAATTGTCGTTCTGTCGATCATATCTGCATAATATGGTTAATAATATAAGTTATATTGATAATAGTGAGTGTAATAAGTATAGTAATTGTCGTTCTTTCGATCCTATAAGCATAATATGGCTCATAATATGAGTGAGATTGATAAAAATAAGAGTAATAAGTATAGTAATTATCGTTCTACCGATCATATAAGCATAATATGGTTAATAATATGAGTTAGATTGATAACAGGGAGTGTAATAAGAATAGTAATTGTCGTTCTGTCGATAATATAAGCATAATATGGCTAATAATATGAGTTAGATTGATAATAATGAGAGTAATGAGTATAGTAATTGTCGTTCTATCGATCATTTAAGCATAATATGGCTAATAATTTGAGTTAGGTTGATAATAATAAGAGTAATGAGTATAGTAAATGTCGTTCTATTGATCATATAAGCATAATATGGCTACTAATATGAGTTAGATTGATAACAATAAGAGTAGCGAGTATAGTAATTGTCGTCCTATCAATCATATAACCATAATATGGCTAATAATATGAGTTAGATTGATAATAATAAGAGTAATAAGTACAGTAATTGTCGTTCTATCGATCATATCTGCATAATATGGTTAATAATATGAGTTAGATTAATAATAGTGAATGTAATAAGTATAGCAATTGTCGTTCTGTCGATCATATAAGCATAATATGGCTAATAATATCAGTTAGATTGATAATAATAAGAGTAATAAGTATAGTAATTGTCGTTCTATCGACCACATAAGCATAATATGGCTAATAGTATGCGTTAGATTGATAATAATAAGAGTAATAAGTATAGTAATTGTCGTCCTTTCGATCATATAAGCATAATATGGCTAATAATATGAGTTAGATTGATAACAATAAGAGTAGTGAGTATAGTAATTGTCGTCCTATCGATCATATAAGCATAATATGGCTAATAATATGAGTTAGATTGATAATAATAAGAGTAATAAGTATAGTAATTGTCGTCCTATCGATCATATAAGCATAATATGGCTAATAATATGAGTTATGTTGATAATAATAAGAGTAATGAGTACAGTAATTCTCGTTCTATCGATCATATAAGCATAATATGGCTAATAATATGAGTTAGATTGATAATAATAAGAGTAATAGGTATAGTAATTATCGTTCTACCGATCATATAAGCATAACATGGTTAATAATATGAGTTAGATTGATAATAATAAGAGTAGTAGGTATAGTAATTGTCGTCCTATCGATCATATAAGCATAATATGGCTAATAATATGAGTTATATTGATAACAATAAGAGTAATAAGTATAATAATTGTCGTCCTATCGATCATATAAGCATAATATGGCTAATAATATGAGTTATGTTGATAATAATAAGAGTAGTGAGTATAGTAATTGTCGTCCTATCGATCATATAAGCATAATATGGCTAATAATACGAGTTAATTGATAATAATAAGACTAATAAGTATAGTAGTTGTCGTTCTATCGATCATATAAGCATAATATGGCTAATAATATGAGTTAGATTGATAATAATAAGAGTAGTGAGTATAGTAATTGTCGTCCTATCGATCATATAAGCATAATATGACTAATAATATGAGTTAGATTGACAATAATAAGAGTAATAAGTATCGTAATTATCGTTCTACCGATCATATAAGCATAATATGGTTAATAGTATGAGTTAGGTTGATAATAATAAGAGTTATAAGTATAGTAATTATCATTCCTTCGATCACATAAGCATAATATGTCTAATAATATGAGTTAATTGATAATAATAAGACTAATAAGTATAGTAATTGTCGTTCTATCGATCATATAAGCATAATATGGCTAATAATATGAGTTAGATTGATAACAATAAGAGTAGTGAGTAAAGTAATTGTGGTTCTATCGATCATATCTGCATATTATGGTTAATAATATGAGTTAGATTGATAATAGTGGGTGTAATAAGTATAGTAATTGTCGTTCTGTCGATCATATAAGCATAATATGGCTAATAATATGAATTAGATTGATAATAATAAGAGTAATAAGTATAGTAATTATCGTTCTTTCGATCACATAAGCATAATATGGCTAATAATATGAGTTACATTGATAATAATAAGACTAATAAGTATAGTAATTGTCGTTCTATCGATCATATAAGCATAATATGGCTAATAGTATGCGTTAGATAGATAATAATAAGAGTAATAAGTATAGTAATTGCCGTTCTATCGACCACATAAGCATAATATGGCTAATAGTATGCGTTAGATTGATAATAATAAGAGTAATAAGTATAGTAATTGTCGTACTTTCGATCATATAAGCATAATATGGCTAATAATATGAGTTAGATTGATAACAATAAGAGTAGTGAGTATAGTAATTGTCGTCCTATCGATCATATAAGCATAATATGGCTAATAATATGAGTTAGATTGATAATAATAAGAGTAGTAGGTATAGTAATTGTCGTCCTATCGATCATATAAGCATAATATGGCTAATAATATGAGTTATATTGATAACAATAAGAGTAATAAGTATAATAATTGTCGTCCTATCGATCATATAAGCATAATATGGCTAATAATATGAGTTATGTTGATAATAATAAGAGTAATGAGTACAGTAATTCTCGTTCTATCGATCATATAAGCATAACATGGCTAATAATATGAGTTAATTGATAATAATAAGACTAATAAGTATAGTAGTTGTCGTTCTATCGATCATATAAGCATAATATGGCTAATAATATGAGTTAGATTGATAATAATAAGAGTAATAAGTATAGTAATTGTCGTCCTTTCGATCATATAAGCATAATATGGCTAATAATATGAGTTAGATTGATAACAATAAGAGTAGTGAGTATAGTAATTGTCGTCCTATCGATCATATAAGCATAATATGGCTAATAATACGAGTTAATTGATAATAATAAGACTAATAAGTATAGTAGTTGTCGTTCTATCGATCATATAAGCATAATATGGCTAATAATATGAGTTAGATTGATAATAATAAGAGTAGTGAGAATAGTAATTGTCGTCCTATCGATCATATAAGCATAATATGACTAATAATATGAGTTAGATTGACAATAATAAGAGTAATAAGTATCGTAATTATCGTTCTACCGATCATATAAGCATAATATGGTTAATAGTATGAGTTAGGTTGATAATAATAAGAGCTATAAGTATAGTAATTATCATTCCTTCGATCACATAAGCATAATATGTCTAATAATATGAGTTAATTGATAATAATAAGACTAATAAGTATAGTAATTGTCGTTCTATCGATCATATAAGCATAATATGGCTAATAATATGAGTTAGATTGATAACAATAAGAGTAGTGAGTAAAGTAATTGTCGTTCTATCGATCATATCTGCATATTATGGTTAATAATATGAGTTAGATTGATAATAGTGGGTGTAATAAGTATAGTAATTGTCGTTCTGTCGATCATATAAGCATAATATGGCTAATAATATGAATTAGATTGATAATAATAAGAGTAATAAGTATAGTAATTATCGTTCTTTCGATCACATAAGCATAATATGGCTAATAATATGAGTTACATTGATAATAATAAGACTAATAAGTATAGTAATTGTCGTCCTATCGATCATATAAGCATAATATGGCTAATAGTATGCGTTAGATTGATAATAATAAGAGTAATAAGTATAGTAATTGTCGTCCTGTCGATCATATAAGCATAATATGGCTAATAATATGAGTTAGATTGATAACAATAAGAGTAGTTAGTATAGTAATTGTCGTCCTATCGATCATATAAGCATAATATGGCTAATAATATGAGTTAGATTGATAATAATAAGAGTAATAAGTATAGTAATTGTCGTTCTATCGATCATATTTGCATAATATGGCTAATAATATGAGTTAATTGATAATAACAAGACTAATAAGTATAGTAATTGTCGTTCTATTGATCATATAAGCATAATATGGCTAATAATATGAGTTAGATTGATAACAATAAGAGTAGTGAGTATAGTAATTGTCGTCCTATCGATTATATAAGCATAATATGGCTAATGATATGAGTTAGATTGATAATAATAAGAGTAATAAGTATAGTAATTGTCGTTCTATCGATGATATCTGCATAATATGGTTAATAATATGAGTTAGATTAATAATAGTGAATGTAATAAGTATAGCAATTGTCGTTCTGTCGATCATATAAGCATAATATGGCTAATAATATGAGTTAGATTGATAATAATAAGAGTAATAAGTATAATAATTGTCGTCCTATCGATCATATAAGCATAATATGGCTAATAATATGAGTTATGTTGATAATAATAAGAGTAATGAGTACAGTAATTCTCGTTCTATCGATCATATAAGCATAATATGGCTAATAATATGAGTTAGATTGATAATAATAAGAGTAATAAGTATAGTAATTGTCGTTCTATCGATCATATTTGCATAATATGGCTAATAATATGAGTTAGATTGATAATAATAAGAGAAGTGAGTATAGCAATTGTCGTCCTATCGATCATATAAGCATAATATGACTAATAATATGAGTTAGATTGACAATAATAAGAGTAATAAGTATCGTAATTATCGTTCTACCGATCATATAAGCATAATATGGTTAATAATATGAGTTAGGTTGATAATAATAAGAGTTATAAGTATAGTAATTATCGTTCCTTCGATCACATAAGCATAATATGGCTAATAATATGAGTTAATTGATAATAACAAGACTAATAAGTATAGTAATTGTCGTTCTATCGATCATATAAGCATAATATGGCTAATAATATGAGTTAGATTGATAACAATAAGAGTAGTGAGTATAGTAATTGTCGTCCTATCGATCATATAAGCATAATATGGCTAATAATATGAGTTAGATTGATAATAATAAGAGTAATATGTATAGTAATTGTCGTCCTATCGATCATATAAGCATAATATGGCTAATAATATGAGTTAGATTGATAACAACAAGAGTAGTGAGTATAGTAATTGTCGTCCTATCGATCATATAAGCATAATATGGCTAATAATATGAGTTAGATTGATAATAATAAGAGTAATAGGTATAGTAATTATCGTTCTACCGATCATATAAGCATAATATGGTTAGTAATATGAGTTAGATTGATAACAGGGAGTGTAATAAGAATAGTAATTGTCGTTCTGTCGATCATATAAGCTTAATATGGCTAATAATATGAGTTAGATTGATAATAATAAGAGTAATGGGTATAGTAATTGTCGTTCTATCGATCATTTAAGCATAATATGGCTAATAATATGAGTTAGGTTGATAAAAATAAGAATAATAAGTATAGTAATTATCGTTCCTTCGATCACATAAGTATAATATGGTTAGTAATATGAGTTAGATTGATAACAGGGAGTGTAATAAGAATAGTAATTGTCGTTCTGTCGATCATATAAGCATAATATGGCTAATAATATGAGTTAGATTGATAATAATAAGAGTAATAGGTATAGTAATTATCGTTCTACCGATCATATAAGCATAATATGGCTAATAATATGAATTAGATTGATAATAATAAGAGTAATAAGTATAGTAATTATCGTTCTTTCGATCACATAAGCATAATATGGCTAATAATATGAGTTACATTGATAATAATAAGACTAATAAGTATAGTAATTGTCGTTCTATCGATCATATAAGCATAATATGGCTAATAGTATGCGTTAGATAGATAATAATAAGAGTAATAAGTATAGTAATTGCCGTTCTATCGACCACATAAGCATAATATGGCTAATAGTATGCGTTAGATTGATAATAATAAGAGTAATAAGTATAGTAATTGTCGTACTTTCGATCATATAAGCATAATATGGCTAATAATATGAGTTAGATTGATAACAATAAGAGTAGTGAGTATAGTAATAGTCGTCCTATCGATCATATAAGCATAATATGGCTAATAATATGAGTTAAATTGATAATAATAAGAGTAGTAGGTATAGTAATTGTCGTCCTATCGATCATATAAGCATAATATGGCTAATAATATGAGTTATATTGATAACAATAAGAGTAATAAGTATAATAATTGTCGTCCTATCGATCATATAAGCATAATATGGCTAATAATATGAGTTATGTTGATAATAATAAGAGTAATGAGTACAGTAATTCTCGTTCTATCGATCATATAAGCATAACATGGCTAATAATATGAGTTAATTGATAATAATAAGACTAATAAGTATAGTAGTTGTCGTTCTATCGATCATATAAGCATAATATGGCTAATAATATGAGTTAGATTGATAATAATAAGAGTAATAAGTATAGTAATTGTCGTCCTTTCGATCATATAAGCATAATATGGCTAATAATATGAGTTAGATTGATAACAATAAGAGTAGTGAGTATAGTAATTGTCGTCCTATCGATCATATAAGCATAATATGGCTAATAATACGAGTTAATTGATAATAATAAGACTAATAAGTATAGTAGTTGTCGTTCTATCGATCATATAAGCATAATATGGCTAATAATATGAGTTAGATTGATAATAATAAGAGTAGTGAGTATAGTAATTGTCGTCCTATCGATCATATAAGCATAATATGACTAATAATATGAGTTAGATTGACAATAATAAGAGTAATAAGTATCGTAATTATCGTTCTACCGATCATATAAGCATAATATGGTTAATAGTATGAGTTAGGTTGATAATAATAAGAGTTATAAGTATAGTAATTATCATTCCTTCGATCACATAAGCATAATATGTCTAATAATATGAGTTAATTGATAATAATAAGACTAATAAGTATAGTAATTGTCGTTCTATCGATCATATAAGCATAATATGGCTAATAATATGAGTTAGATTGATAACAATAAGAGTAGTGAGTAAAGTAATTGTCGTTCTATCGATCATATCTGCATATTATGGTTAATAATATGAGTTAGATTGATAATAGTGGGTGTAATAAGTATAGTAATTGTCGTTCTGTCGATCATATAAGCATAATATGGCTAATAATATGAATTAGATTGATAATAATAAGAGTAATAAGTATAGTAATTATCGTTCTTTCGATCACATAAGCATAATATGGCTAATAATATGAGTTACATTGATAATAATAAGACTAATAAGTATAGTAATTGTCGTCCTATCGATCATATAAGCATAATATGGCTAATAGTATGCGTTAGATAGATAATAATAAGAGTAATAAGTATAGTAATTGCCGTTCTATCGACCACATAAGCATAATATGGCTAATAGTATGCGTTAGATTGATAATAATAAGAGTAATAAGTATAGTAATTGTCGTCCTGTCGATCATATAAGCATAATATGGCTAATAATATGAGTTAGATTGATAACAATAAGAGTAGTTAGTATAGTAATTGTCGTCCTATCGATCATATAAGCATAATATGGCTAATAATATGAGTTAGATTGATAATAATAAGAGTAATAAGTATAGTAATTGTCGTTCTATCGATCATATTTGCATAATATGGCTAATAATATGAGTTAATTGATAATAACAAGACTAATAAGTATAGTAATTGTCGTTCTATTGATCATATAAGCATAATATGGCTAATAATATGAGTTAGATTGATAACAATAAGAGTAGTGAGTATAGTAATTGTCGTCCTATCGATTATATAAGCATAATATGGCTAATGATATGAGTTAGATTGATAATAATAAGAGTAATAAGTATAGTAATTGTCGTTCTATCGATGATATCTGCATAATATGGTTAATAATATGAGTTAGATTAATAATAGTGAATGTAATAAGTATAGCAATTGTCGTTCTGTCGATCATATAAGCATAATATGGCTAATAATATGAGTTAGATTGATAATAATAAGAGTAATAAGTATAATAATTGTCGTCCTATCGATCATATAAGCATAATATGGCTAATAATATGAGTTATGTTGATAATAATAAGAGTAATGAGTACAGTAATTCTCGTTCTATCGATCATATAAGCATAATATGGCTAATAATATGAGTTAGATTGATAATAATAAGAGTAATAAGTATAGTAATTGTCGTTCTATCGATCATATTTGCATAATATGGCTAATAATATGAGTTAGATTGATAATAATAAGAGTAGTGAGTATAGCAATTGTCGTCCTATCGATCATATAAGCATAATATGACTAATAATATGAGTTAGATTGACAATAATAAGAGTAATAAGTATCGTAATTATCGTTCTACCGATCATATAAGCATAATATGGTTAATAATATGAGTTAGGTTGATAATAATAAGAGTTATAAGTATAGTAATTATCGTTCCTTCGATCACATAAGCATAATATGGCTAATAATATGAGTTAATTGATAATAACAAGACTAATAAGTATAGTAATTGTCGTTCTATCGATCATATAAGCATAATATGGCTAATAATATGAGTTAGATTGATAACAATAAGAGTAGTGAGTATAGTAATTGTCGTCCTATCGATCATATAAGCATAATATGGCTAATAATATGAGTTAGATTGATAATAATAAGAGTAATATGTATAGTAATTGTCGTCCTATCGATCATATAAGCATAATATGGCTAATAATATGAGTTAGATTGATAACAACAAGAGTAGTGAGTATAGTAATTGTCGTCCTATCGATCATATAAGCATAATATGGCTAATAATATGAGTTAGATTGATAATAATAAGAGTAATAGGTATAGTAATTATCGTTCTACCGATCATATAAGCATAATATGGTTAGTAATATGAGTTAGATTGATAACAGGGAGTGTAATAAGAATAGTAATTGTCGTTCTGTCGATCATATAAGCTTAATATGGCTAATAATATGAGTTAGATTGATAATAATAAGAGTAATGGGTATAGTAATTGTCGTTCTATCGATCATTTAAGCATAATATGGCTAATAATATGAGTTAGGTTGATAAAAATAAGAATAATAAGTATAGTAATTATCGTTCCTTCGATCACATAAGTATAATATGGCTAATAATATGAGTTAGATTGATAATAATAAGAGTAATAAGTATAGTAATTGCCGTTCTATCGACCACATAAGCATAATATGGCTAATAGTATGCGTTAGATTGATAATAATAAGAGTAATAAGTATAGCAATTGTCGTTCTGTCGATCATATAAGCATAATATGGCTAATAATATGAGTTAGATTGATAATAATAAGAGTAATAAGTATAGTAATTGCCGTTCTATCGATCATATAAGCATAATATGGCTAATAATATGAGTTAGATTGATAATAATAAGAGTAATAGGTATAGTAATTATCGTTCTACCGATCATATAAGCATAATATGGTTAATAATATGAGTTAGATTGATAACAGGGAGTGTAATAAGAATAGTAATTGTCGTTCTGTCGATCATATAAGCTTAATATGGCTAATAATATGAGTTAGATTGATAATAATAAGAGTAATGGGTATAGTAATTGTCGTTCTATCGATCATTTAAGCATAATATGGCTAATAATATGAGATAGGTTGATAAAAATAAGAATAATAAGTATAGTAATTATCGTTCCTTCGATCACATAAGCATAACATGGCTAATAATATGAGTTAATTGATAATAATAAGACTAATAAATATAGTAGTTGTCGTTCTATCGATCATATAAGCATAATATGGCTAATAATATGAGTTAGATTGATAATAATAAGAGTAATAAGTATAGTAATTGTCGTTCTATCGATCACATAAGCATAATATGGTTAATAATATGAGTTAGATTAATAATAGTGAATGTAATAAGTATAGCAATTGTCGTTCTGTCGATCATATAAGCATAATATGGCTAATAATATGAGTTAGATTGATAATAATAAGAGTAATAAGTATAGTAAATTGCCGTTCTATCGACCACATAAGCATAATATGGCTAATAGCATGCGTTAGATTGATAATAATAAGAGTAATAAGTATAGTAATTGTCGTCCTATCGATCATATAAGCTTAATATGGCTAATAATATGAGTTAGATTGATAACAATAAGAGTAGTGAGTATAGTAATTGTCGTCCTATCGATCATAATAAGCATAATATGGCTAATAATATGAGTTAGATTGATAACAATAAGAGTAATAAGTATAGTAATTGTCGTCCTGTCGATCATATAAGCATAATATGGCTAATAATATGAGTTATGTTGATAATAATAAGAGTAATGAGTACAGTAATTCTCGTTCTATCGATCATATAAGCATAATATGGCTAATAATATGAGTTAGATTGATTAATAATAAGAGTAAAGGTATAGTAATTATCGTTCTACCGATCATATAAGCATAATATGGTTAATAATATGAGTTAGATTGATAACAGGGAGTGTAATAAGAATAGTAATTGTCCGTTCTGTCGATCATATAAGCTTAATATGGCTAATAATATGAGTTAGATTGATAATAATAAGAGTAATAAGTATAGTAATTGTCGGCCTATCGATCACATAAGCATAATATGGCTTAATATATGAGTTAATTGATAATGATAAGACTAATAAGTATAGTAATTGTCGTTCTATCGATCATATAAGCATAATATGGTTAATAATATGAGTTAGATTGATAACAGGGAGTGTAGTAAGAATAGTAGTAGTCCGTTCTGTCGATCATATAAGCATATTATGGCTAATAATATCTGTTAGATTGATAATAATAAGAGTAATGAGTATAGTAATTGTCGTTCTATCGATCATATAAGCATAATATGGCTAATAATATGAGTTAGATTGATAATAATAAGAGTAATAAGTATAGTAATTATCGTTCTACCGATCATATAAGCATAATATGGTTAATAATATGAGTTAGATTGACAACAGGGAGTGTAATAAGAATAGTAATTGTCGTTCTGTCGATCATATAGGCATAATATGGCTAATAATATGAGTTTAGATTGATAATAATAAGAGTAATAAGTATAGTAATTGTCGTCCTATCGATCATATAAGCATAATATGGCTAATAATATGAGTTAGATGGATAATAATAAGAGTAGTGAGTATAGTAATTGTCGTTCTATAGATCATATAAGCATAATATGGCTAATAATATGAGTTAGATTGATAATAATAAGAGTAATAAGTATAGTAATTGTCGTCCTATCGATCACATAAGCATAATATGGCTAATAATATGAGTTAATTGATAATGATAAGACTAATAAGTATAGTAAATTGTCGTTCTATCGATCCATATTTGCATAATATGGCTAATAATATGAGTTAGATTGATAATAATAAGAGTAATGAGTATAGTAAATGTCGTTCTATTGATCATATTAGCATAATATGGCTAATAATATGAGTTAGATTGATAACAGGGAGTGTAATTAGAATAGTAATTGTCGTTCTGTCGATAATATAAGCATAATATGGCTAATAATATGAGTTGGATTGATAATAATGAGAGTAAGGAGTATAGTAATTATCGTTCCTTCGATCACATGAGCATAACATGGCTAATAGTATGAGTTAATTGATAATAATAAGACTAATAAGTATAGTAGTTGTCGTTCTATCGATCATATAAGGCATAATATGGCAAATAATATGAGTTAGATTGATAATAATAAGAGTAATAAGTATAGTAATTGTCGTTCTATCGATCATATAAGCATAATATGGCTAATAATATGAGTTAGATTGATAACAATAAGAGTAGTGAGTATAGTAATTGTCGTCCTATCGATCATATAAGCATAATATGGCTAATAATATGAGTTAGATTGATAATAATAAGAGTAATAAGTATAGTAATTGTCGTTCTATCGATCATATCTGCATAATATGGTTAATAATATGAGTTAGATTAATAATAGTGAATGTAATAAGTATAGCAATTGTCGTTCTGTCGAACATATAAGCATAATATGGCTAATAATATGAGTTAGATTGATAATAATAAGAGTAATAAGTATAGTAATTGCCGTTCTATCGACCACATAAGCATAATATGGCTAATAGTATGCGTTAGATTGATAATCATAAGAGTAATAAGTATAGTAATTGTCGTCCTATCGATCATATAAGCATAATATGGCTAATAATATGAGTTAGATTGATAACAATAAGAGTAGTGAGTATAGTAATTGTCGTCCTATCGATCATATAAGCATAATATGGCTAATAATATGAGTTAGATTGATAATAATAAGAGTAATAAGTATAGTAATTGTCGTTCTATCGATCATATCTGCATAATATGGTTAATAATATGAGTTAGATTAATAATAGTGAATGTAATAAGTATAGCAATTGTCGTTCTGTCGAACATATAAGCATAATATGGCTAATAATATGAGTTAGATTGATAATAATAAGAGTAATAAGTATAGTAATTGCCGTTCTATCGACCACATAAGCATAATATGGCTAATAGTATGCGTTAGATTGATTAATCATAAGAGTAATAAGTATAGTAATTGTCGTCCCTATCGATCATATAAGCATAATATGGCTAATAATATGAGTTAGATTGATAACAATAAGAGTAGTGAGTATAGTAATTGTCGTCTATCGATCATATAAGCATAATATGGCTAATAATATGAGTTAGATTGATAATAATAAGAGTAATAAGTATAGTAATTGTCGTTCTATCGATCATATAAGCATATTATGGCTAATAATATGAGTTAGATTGATATTAATAAGAGTAATAAGTATAGTAATTGTCGTTCTATCGATCACATAAGCATAATATGGTTAATAATATGAGTTAGATTGATAATAATAAGAGTAATATGTATAGTTATTGTCGTTCTATCGATCATATAAGCATAATATGGCTAATAATATGAGTTAGATTGATAATAATAAGAGTAATGAGTATAGTAAATGTCGTTCTATCGATCAATAAGCATAATATGTGTAATAATATGAGCTAGATTGATAATAATAAGAGTAGTGAGTATAGTGATTGTCGTTCTAATTGATCATATCTGCATAATATGGTTAATAATATGAGTTAGATTGATAATAGTGAGTGTAATAAGTATAGTAATTGTCGTTCTGTCGATCATATTAGCATAATATGGCGAATAATATGAGTTAGATTGATAATAATAAGAGTAATAAGTATAGTAATTGTCGTTCTATCGATCACATAAGCATAATATGGCTAATAATATGAGTTAGATTGATAATGGTGAGTGTAATAAGTATAGTAATTGTCGTTCTATCGATCATATAAGCATATTATGGCTAATAATATCTGTTAGATTGTTAATAATAAGAGTAGTGAGTATAGTAATTGTCGTTCTATCGATCATATAAGCATAATATGGCTAATAATAAGGAGTTAGATTGTTAATAATAAGAGTAATGAGTATAGTATTTGTCGTTCTATCGATCATATTTGCATAATATGGTGAATAATATTAGTTAGATTGATAACAATAAGAGAAATGAGTATAGTAATTGTCGTTCTGTCGATCATATCTGCATAATATGGTTAATAATATAAGTTATATTGATAATAGTGAGTGTAATAAGTATAGTAATTGTCGTTCTTTCGATCCTATAAGCATAATATGGCTCATAATATGAGTGAGATTGATAAAAATAAGAGTAATAAGTATAGTAATTATCGTTCTACCGATCATATAAGCATAATATGGTTAATAATATGAGTTAGATTGATAACAGGGAGTGTAATAAGAATAGTAATTGTCGTTCTGTCGATAATATAAGCATAATATGGCTAATAATATGAGTTAGATTGATAATAATGAGAGTAATGAGTATAGTAATTGTCGTTCTATCGATCATTTAAGCATAATATGGCTAATAATTTGAGTTAGGTTGATAATAATAAGAGTAATGAGTATAGTAAATGTCGTTCTATTGATCATATAAGCATAATATGGCTACTAATATGAGTTAGATTGATAACAATAAGAGTAGCGAGTATAGTAATTGTCGTCCTATCAATCATATAACCATAATATGGCTAATAATATGAGTTAGATTGATAATAATAAGAGTAATAAGTACAGTAATTGTCGTTCTATCGATCATATCTGCATAATATGGTTAATAATATGAGTTAGATTAATAATAGTGAATGTAATAAGTATAGCAATTGTCGTTCTGTCGATCATATAAGCATAATATGGCTAATAATATCAGTTAGATTGATAATAATAAGAGTAATAAGTATAGTAATTGTCGTTCTATCGACCACATAAGCATAATATGGCTAATAGTATGCGTTAGATTGATAATAATAAGAGTAATAAGTATAGTAATTGTCGTCCTTTCGATCATATAAGCATAATATGGCTAATAATATGAGTTAGATTGATAACAATAAGAGTAGTGAGTATAGTAATTGTCGTCCTATCGATCATATAAGCATAATATGGCTAATAATATGAGTTAGATTGATAATAATAAGAGTAATAAGTATAGTAATTATCGTTCTACCGATCATATAAGCATAATATGGTTAATAATATGAGTTAGATTGACAACAGGAAGTGTAATAAGAATAGTAATTGTCGTTCTGTCGATCATATAGGCATAATATGGCTAATAATATGAGTTAGATTGATAATAATAAGAGTAATAAGTATAGTAATTGTCGTCCTATCGATCATATAAGCATAATATGGCTAATAATATGAGTTAGATGGATAATAATAAGAGTAGTGAGTATAGTAATTGTCGTTCTATAGATCATATAAGCATAATATGGCTAATAATATGAGTTAGATTGATAATAATAAGAGTAATAAGTATAGTAATTGTCGTCCTATCGATCACATAAGCATAATATGGCTAATAATATGAGTTAATTGATAATGATAAGACTAATAAGTATAGTAATTGTCGTTCTTTCGATCATATAAGCATAATATGGTTAATAATATGAGTTAGATTGATAACAGGGAGTGTAGTAAGAATAGTAGTTGTCGTTCTGTCGATCATATAAGCATAATATGGCTAATAATATGAGTTAGATTGATAATAATAAGAGTAATAAGTATAGTAATTGACGTCCTATCGATCATATAAGCATAATATGGCTAATAATATGAGTTAGATTGATAATAATAAGAGAAATAAGTATAGTAATTGTCGTTCTATCGATCATATTTGCATAATATGGCTAATAATATGAGTTAGATTGATAATAATAAGAGTAATGATTATAGTAAATGTCGTTCTATTGATCATATTAGCATAATATGGCTAATAATATGAGTTAGATTGATAACAGGGAGTGTAATTAGAATAGTAATTGTCGTTCTGTCGATAATATAAGCATAATATGGCTAATAATATGAGTTGGATTGATAATAATGAGAGTAAGGAGTATAGTAATTATCGTTCCTTCGATCACATGAGCATAACATGGCTAATAGTATGAGTTAATTGATAATAATAAGACTAATAAGTATAGTAGTTGTCGTTCTATCGATCATATAAGCATAATATGGCAAATAATATGAGTTAGATTGATAATAATAAGAGTAATAAGTATAGTAATTGTCGTTCTATCGATCATATTTGCATAATATGGCTAATAATATGAGTTAGATTGATAATAATAAGAGTAGCGAGTATAGTAATTGTCGTCCTATCAATCATATAACCATAATATGGCTAATAATATGAGTTAGATTGATAATAATAAGAGTAATAAGTACAGTAATTGTCGTTCTATCGATCATATCTGCATAATATGGTTAATAATATGAGTTAGATTAATAATAGTGAATGTAATAAGTATAGCAATTGTCGTTCTGTCGATCATATAAGCATAATATGACTAATAATATGAGTTAGATTGATAATAATAAGAGTAATAAGTATAGTAATTGTCGTTCTATCGACCACATAAGCATAATATGGCTAATAGTATGCGTTAGATTGATAATAATAAGAGTAATAAGTATAGTAATTGTCGTCCTATCGATCATATAAGCATAATATGGCTAATAATATGAGTTAGATTGATAACAATAAGAGTAGTGAGTAGAGTAATTGTCGCCCTATCGATCATATAAGCATAATATGGCTAATAATATGAGTTAGATTGATAATAATAAGAGTAATAAGTATAGTAATTGTCGTCCTATCGATCATATAAGCATAATATGGCTAACAATAAGAGTTAGATTGTTAATAATAAGAGTAATGAGTATAGTAATTTTCGTTCAATCGATCATATAAGCATAATATGGCTAATAATATGAGTTAGATTGATAATAATAAGAGTAATGAGAATAGTAATTGTCGTTCTATCGATCATATTTGCACAATATGGTTAATAATATTAGTTAGATTGATAACAATAAGAGAAATGAGTATAGTAATTGTCGTTCTATCGATCATATCTGCATAATATGGTTAATAATATGAGTTATATTGATAATAGTGAGTGTAATAAGTATAGTACTTGTCGTTCTGTCGATCGTATAAGCATAATATGGCTCATAATATGAGTGAGATTGATAAAAATAAGAGTAATAAGTATAGTAATTGTCGTTCTATCGATCATATAAGCATAATATGGCTAATAATATGAGTTGGATTGATAATAATAAGAGTAATAAGTATAGTAATTATCGTTCTACCGATCATATAAGCATAATATGGTTAATAATATGAGTTAGATTGATAACAGGGAGTGCAATAAGAATAGTAATTGTCGTTCTGTCGATCATATAAGCATAATATGGCTAATAATATGAGTTAGATTGATAATAATAAGAGTAATAAGTATAGTAATTGTCGTCCTATCGATCATATAAGCATAATATGGCTAATAATATGAGTTAGATTGATAATAATAAGAGTAGTGAGTATAGTAATTATCGTTCTATCGATCATGTATGCATAATATGGCTAATAATATGAGTTAGATTGATAATAATAAGAGTAATAAGTATAGTAATTGTCGTCTTATCGATCACAGAAGCATAATATGGCTAATAATATGAGTTAATTGATAATGATAAGACTAATAAGTATAGTAATTGTCGTTCTATCGATCATATAAGCATAATATGGTTAATAATATGAGTTAGATTGATAACAGGGAGTGTAGTAAGAATAGTAGTTGTCGTTCTGTCGATCATATAAGCATAATATGGCTAATAATATGAGTTAGATTGATAATAATAAGAGTAATAAGTATAGTAATTGACGTCCTATCGATCATATAAGCATAATATGGATAATAATATGAGTTAGATTGATAATAATAAGAGTAATAAGTATAGTAATTGTCGTTCTATCGATCATATTTGCATAATATGGCTAATAATATGAGTTAGATTGATAATAATAAGAGTAATGAGTATAGTAAATGTCGTTCTATTGATCATATTAGCATAATATGGCTAATAATATGAGTTAGATTGATAATAATAAGAGTAATAAGTATAGTAATTGTCGTTCTATCGATCATATAAGCATATTATGGCTAATAATATGAGTTAGATTGATATTAATAAGAGTAATAAGTATAGTAATTGTCGTTCTATCGATCACATAAGCATAATATGGTTAATAATATGAGTTAGATTGATAATAATAAGAGTAATATGTATAGTTATTGTCGTTCTATCGATCATATAAGCATAATATGGCTAATAATATGAGTTAGATTGATAATAATAAGAGTAATGAGTATAGTAAATGTCGTTCTATCGATCATATAAGCATAATATGTGTAATAATATGAGCTAGATTGATAATAATAAGAGTAGTGAGTATAGTGATTGTCGTTCTATTGATCATATCTGCATAATATGGTTAATAATATGAGTTAGATTGATAATAGTGAGTGTAATAAGTATAGTAATTGTCGTTCTGTCGATCATATTAGCATAATATGGCGAATAATATGAGTTAGATTGATAATAATAAGAGTAATAAGTATAGTAATTGTCGTTCTATCGATCACATAAGCATAATATGGCTAATAATATGAGTTAGATTGATAATGGTGAGTGTAATAAGTATAGTAATTGTCGTTCTATCGATCATATAAGCATATTATGGCTAATAATATCTGTTAGATTGTTAATAATAAGAGTAGTGAGTATAGTAATTGTCGTTCTATCGATCATATAAGCATAATATGGCTAATAATAAGAGTTAGATTGTTAATAATAAGAGTAATGAGTATAGTATTTGTCGTTCTATCGATCATATTTGCATAATATGGTGAATAATATTAGTTAGATTGATAACAATAAGAGAAATGAGTATAGTAATTGTCGTTCTGTCGATCATATCTGCATAATATGGTTAATAATATAAGTTATATTGATAATAGTGAGTGTAATAAGTATAGTAATTGTCGTTCTTTCGATCCTATAAGCATAATATGGCTCATAATATGAGTGAGATTGATAAAAATAAGAGTAATAAGTATAGTAATTATCGTTCTACCGATCATATAAGCATAATATGGTTAATAATATGAGTTAGATTGATAACAGGGAGTGTAATAAGAATAGTAATTGTCGTTCTGTCGATAATATAAGCATAATATGGCTAATAATATGAGTTAGATTGATAATAATGAGAGTAATGAGTATAGTAATTGTCGTTCTATCGATCATTTAAGCATAATATGGCTAATAATTTGAGTTAGGTTGATAATAATAAGAGTAATGAGTATAGTAAATGTCGTTCTATTGATCATATAAGCATAATATGGCTACTAATATGAGTTAGATTGATAACAATAAGAGTAGCGAGTATAGTAATTGTCGTCCTATCAATCATATAACCATAATATGGCTAATAATATGAGTTAGATTGATAATAATAAGAGTAATAAGTACAGTAATTGTCGTTCTATCGATCATATCTGCATAATATGGTTAATAATATGAGTTAGATTAATAATAGTGAATGTAATAAGTATAGCAATTGTCGTTCTGTCGATCATATATGCATAATATGGCTAATAATATCAGTTAGATTGATAATAATAAGAGTAATAAGTATAGTAATTGTCGTTCTATCGACCACATAAGCATAATATGGCTAATAGTATGCGTTAGATTGATAATAATAAGAGTAATAAGTATAGTAATTGTCGTCCTTTCGATCATATAAGCATAATATGGCTAATAATATGAGTTAGATTGATAACAATAAGAGTAGTGAGTATAGTAATTGTCGTCCTATCGATCATATAAGCATAATATGGCTAATAATATGAGTTAGATTGATAATAATAAGAGTAATAAGTATAGTAATTGTCGTCCTATCGATCATATAAGCATAATATGGCTAATAATATGAGTTATGTTGATAATAATAAGAGTAATGAGTACAGTAATTCTCGTTCTATCGATCATATAAGCATAATATGGCTAATAATATGAGTTAGATTGATAATAATAAGAGTAATAGGTATAGTAATTATCGTTCTACCGATCATATAAGCATAACATGGTTAATAATATGAGTTAGATTGATAATAATAAGATTAGTAGGTATAGTAATTGTCGTCCTATCGATCATATAAGCATAATATGGCTAATAATATGAGTTATATTGATAACAATAAGAGTAATAAGTATAATAATTGTCGTCCTATCGATCATATAAGCATAATATGGCTAATAATATGAGTTATGTTGATAATAATAAGAGTAATGAGTACAGTAATTCTCGTTCTATCGATCATATAAGCATAACATGGCTAATAATATGAGTTAATTGATAATAATAAGACTAATAAGTATAGTAGTTGTCGTTCTATCGATCATATAAGCATAATATGGCTAATAATATGATTGATAAAAATAAGAGTAATAAGTATAGTAATTATCGTTCTACCGATCATATAAGCATAATATGGTTAATAATATGAGTTAGATTGATAACAGGGAGTGTAATAAGAATAGTAATTGTCGTTCTGTCGATAATATAAGCATAATATGGCTAATAATATGAGTTAGATTGATAATAATGAGAGTAATGAGTATAGTAATTGTCGTTCTATCGATCATTTAAGCATAATATGGCTAATAATTTGAGTTAGGTTGATAATAATAAGAGTAATGAGTATAGTAAATGTCGTTCTATTGATCATATAAGCATAATATGGCTACTAATATGAGTTAGATTGATAACAATAAGAGTAATAAGTATAGTAATTGTCGTTCTATCGATCATATAAGCATATTATGGCTAATAATATGAGTTAGATTGATATTAATAAGAGTAATAAGTATAGTAATTGTCGTTCTATCGATCACATAAGCATAATATGGTTAATAATATGAGTTAGATTGATAATAATAAGAGTAATATGTATAGTTATTGTCGTTCTATCGATCATATAAGCATAATATGGCTAATAATATGAGTTAGATTGATAATAATAAGAGTAATGAGTATAGTAAATGTCGTTCTATCGATCATATAAGCATAATATGTGTAATAATATGAGCTAGATTGATAATAATAAGAGTAGTGAGTATAGTGATTGTCGTTCTATTGATCATATCTGCATAATATGGTTAATAATATGAGTTAGATTGATAATAGTGAGTGTAATAAGTATAGTAATTGTCGTTCTGTCGATCATATTAGCATAATATGGCGAATAATATGAGTTAGATTGATAATAATAAGAGTAATAAGTATAGTAATTGTCGTTCTATCGATCACATAAGCATAATATGGCTAATAATATGAGTTAGATTGATAATGGTGAGTGTAATAAGTATAGTAATTGTCGTTCTATCGATCATATAAGCATATTATGGCTAATAATATCTGTTAGATTGTTAATAATAAGAGTAGTGAGTATAGTAATTGTCGTTCTATCGATCATATTTGCATAATATGGTGAATAATATTAGTTAGATTGATAATAATAAGAGAAATGAGTATAGTAATTGTCGTTCTGTCGATCATATCTGCATAATATGGTTAATAATATAAGTTATATTGATAATAGTGAGTGTAATAAGTATAGTAATTGTCGTTCTTTCGATCCTATAAGCATAATATGGCTCATAATATGGGTGAGATTGATAAAAATAAGAGTAATAAGTATAGTAATTATCGTTCTACCGATCATATAAGCATAATATGGTTAATAATATGAGTTAGATTGATAACAGGGAGTGTAATAAGAATAGTAATTGTCGTTCTGTCGATAATATAAGCATAATATGGCTAATAATATGAGTTAGATTGATAATAATGAGAGTAATGAGTATAGTAATTGTCGTTCTATCGATCATTTAAGCATAATATGGCTAATAATTTGAGTTAGGTTGATAATAATAAGAGTAATGAGTATAGTAAATGTCGTTCTATTGATCATATAAGCATAATATGGCTACTAATATGAGTTAGATTGATAACAATAAGAGTAGCGAGTATAGTAATTGTCGTCCTATCAATCATATAACCATAATATGGCTAATAATATGAGTTAGATTGATAATAATAAGAGTAATAAGTACAGTAATTGTCGTTCTATCGATCATATCTGCATAATATGGTTAATAATATGAGTTAGATTAATAATAGTGAATGTAATAAGTATAGCAATTGTCGTTCTGTCGATCATATAAGCATAATATGGCTAATAATATCAGTTAGATTGATAATAATAAGAGTAATAAGTATAGTAATTGTCGTTCTATCGACCACATAAGCATAATATGGCTAATAGTATGCGTTAGATTGATAATAATAAGAGTAATAAGTATAGTAATTGTCGTCCTTTCGATCATATAAGCATAATATGGCTAATAATATGAGTTAGATTGATAACAATAAGAGTAGTGAGTATAGTAATTGTCGTCCTATCGATCATATAAGCATAATATGGCTAATAATATGAGTTAGATTGATAATAATAAGAGTAATAAGTATAGTAATTGTCGTCCTATCGATCATATAAGCATAATATGGCTAATAATATGAGTTATGTTGATAATAATAAGAGTAATGAGTACAGTAATTCTCGTTCTATCGATCATATAAGCATAATATGGCTAATAATATGAGTTAGATTGATAATAATAAGAGTAATAGGTATAGTAATTATCGTTCTACCGATCATATAAGCATAACATGGTTAATAATATGAGTTAGATTGATAATAATAAGAGTAGTAGGTATAGTAATTGTCGTCCTATCGATCATATAAGCATAATATGGCTAATAATATGAGTTATATTGATAACAATAAGAGTAATAAGTATAATAATTGTCGTCCTATCGATCATATAAGCATAATATGGCTAATAATATGAGTTATGTTGATAATAATAAGAGTAATGAGTACAGTAATTCTCGTTCTATCGATCATATAAGCATAACATGGCTAATAATATGAGTTAATTGATAATAATAAGACTAATAAGTATAGTAGTTGTCGTTCTATCGATCATATAAGCATAATATGGCTAATAATATGAGTTAGATTGATAATAATAAGAGTAATAAGTATAGTAATTGTCGTCCTTTCGATCATATAAGCATAATATGGCTAATAATATGAGTTAGATTGATAATAATAAGAGTAGTGAGTATAGTAATTATCGTTCTATCGATCATGTATGCATAATATGGCTAATAATATGAGTTAGATTGATAACAGGGAGTGTAGTAAGAATAGTAGTTGTCGTTCTGTCGATCATATAAGCATAATATGGCTAATAATATGAGTTAGATTGATAATAATAAGAGTAATAAGTATAGTAATTGACGTCCTATCGATCATATAAGCATAATATGGATAATAATATGAGTTAGATTGATAATAATAAGAGTAATAAGTATAGTAATTGTCGTTCTATCGATCATATTTGCATAATATGGCTAATAATATGAGTTAGATTGATAATAATAAGAGTAATGAGTATAGTAAATGTCGTTCTATTGATCATATTAGCATAATATGGCTAATAATATGAGTTAGATTGATAATAATAAGAGTAATAAGTATAGTAATTGTCGTTCTATCGATCATATAAGCATATTATGGCTAATAATATGAGTTAGATTGATATTAATAAGAGTAATAAGTATAGTAATTGTCGTTCTATCGATCACATAAGCATAATATGGTTAATAATATGAGTTAGATTGATAATAATAAGAGTAATATGTATAGTTATTGTCGTTCTATCGATCATATAAGCATAATATGGCTAATAATATGAGTTAGATTGATAATAATAAGAGTAATGAGTATAGTAAATGTCGTTCTATCGATCATATAAGCATAATATGTGTAATAATATGAGCTAGATTGATAATAATAAGAGTAGTGAGTATAGTGATTGTCGTTCTATTGATCATATCTGCATAATATGGTTAATAATATGAGTTAGATTGATAATAGTGAGTGTAATAAGTATAGTAATTGTCGTTCTGTCGATCATATTAGCATAATATGGCGAATAATATGAGTTAGATTGATAACAATAAGAGTAATAAGTATAGTAATTGTCGTTCTATCGATCATATAAGCATATTATGGCTAATAATATGAGTTAGATTGATATTAATAAGAGTAATAAGTATAGTAATTGTCGTTCTATCGATCACATAAGCATAATATGGTTAATAATATGAGTTAGATTGATAATAATAAGAGTAATATGTATAGTTATTGTCGTTCTATCGATCATATAAGCATAATATGGCTAATAATATGAGTTAGATTGATAATAATAAGAGTAGTGAGTATAGTAATTATCGTTCTATCGATCATGTATGCATAATATGGCTAATAATATGAGTTAGATTGATAACAGGGAGTGTAGTAAGAATAGTAGTTGTCGTTCTGTCGATCATATAAGCATAATATGGCTAATAATATGAGTTAGATTGATAATAATAAGAGTAATAAGTATAGTAATTGACGTCCTATCGATCATATAAGCATAATATGGATAATAATATGAGTTAGATTGATAATAATAAGAGTAATAAGTATAGTAATTGTCGTTCTATCGATCATATTTGCATAATATGGCTAATAATATGAGTTAGATTGATAATAATAAGAGTAATGAGTATAGTAAATGTCGTTCTATTGATCATATTAGCATAATATGGCTAATAATATGAGTTAGATTGATAATAATAAGAGTAATAAGTATAGTAATTGTCGTTCTATCGATCATATAAGCATATTATGGCTAATAATATGAGTTAGATTGATATTAATAAGAGTAATAAGTATAGTAATTGTCGTTCTATCGATCACATAAGCATAATATGGTTAATAATATGAGTTAGATTGATAATAATAAGAGTAATATGTATAGTTATTGTCGTTCTATCGATCATATAAGCATAATATGGCTAATAATATGAGTTAGATTGATAATAATAAGAGTAATGAGTATAGTAAATGTCGTTCTATCGATCATATAAGCATAATATGTGTAATAATATGAGCTAGATTGATAATAATAAGAGTAGTGAGTATAGTGATTGTCGTTCTATTGATCATATCTGCATAATATGGTTAATAATATGAGTTAGATTGATAATAGTGAGTGTAATAAGTATAGTAATTGTCGTTCTGTCGATCATATTAGCATAATATGGCGAATAATATGAGTTAGATTGATAACAATAAGAGTAATAAGTATAGTAATTGTCGTTCTATCGATCATATAAGCATATTATGGCTAATAATATGAGTTAGATTGATATTAATAAGAGTAATAAGTATAGTAATTGTCGTTCTATCGATCACATAAGCATAATATGGTTAATAATATGAGTTAGATTGATAATAATAAGAGTAATATGTATAGTTATTGTCGTTCTATCGATCATATAAGCATAATATGGCTAATAATATGAGTTAGATTGATAATAATAAGAGTAATGAGTATAGTAAATGTCGTTCTATCGATCATATAAGCATAATATGTGTAATAATATGAGCTAGATTGATAATAATAAGAGTAGTGAGTATAGTGATTGTCGTTCTATTGATCATATCTGCATAATATGGTTAATAATATGAGTTAGATTGATAATAGTGAGTGTAATAAGTATAGTAATTGTCGTTCTGTCGATCATATTAGCATAATATGGCGAATAATATGAGTTAGATTGATAATAATAAGAGTAATAAGTATAGTAATTGTCGTTCTATCGATCACATAAGCATAATATGGCTAATAATATGAGTTAGATTGATAATGGTGAGTGTAATAAGTATAGTAATTGTCGTTCTATCGATCATATAAGCATATTATGGCTAATAATATCTGTTAGATTGTTAATAATAAGAGTAGTGAGTATAGTAATTGTCGTTCTATCGATCATATTTGCATAATATGGTGAATAATATTAGTTAGATTGATAACAATAAGAGAAATGAGTATAGTAATTGTCGTTCTGTCGATCATATCTGCATAATATGGTTAATAATATAAGTTATATTGATAATAGTGAGTGTAATAAGTATAGTAATTGTCGTTCTTTCGATCCTATAAGCATAATATGGCTCATAATATGAGTGAGATTGATAAAAATAAGAGTAATAAGTATAGTAATTATCGTTCTACCGATCATATAAGCATAATATGGTTAATAATATGAGTTAGATTGATAACAGGGAGTGTAATAAGAATAGTAATTGTCGTTCTGTCGATAATATAAGCATAATATGGCTAATAATATGAGTTAGATTGATAATAATGAGAGTAATGAGTATAGTAATTGTCGTTCTATCGATCATTTAAGCATAATATGGCTAATAATTTGAGTTAGGTTGATAATAATAAGAGTAATGAGTATAGTAAATGTCGTTCTATTGATCATATAAGCATAATATGGCTACTAATATGAGTTAGATTGATAACAATAAGAGTAGCGAGTATAGTAATTGTCGTCCTATCAATCATATAACCATAATATGGCTAATAATATGAGTTAGATTGATAATAATAAGAGTAATAAGTACAGTAATTGTCGTTCTATCGATCATATCTGCATAATATGGTTAATAATATGAGTTAGATTAATAATAGTGAATGTAATAAGTATAGCAATTGTCGTTCTGTCGATCATATAAGCATAATATGGCTAATAATATCAGTTAGATTGATAATAATAAGAGTAATAAGTATAGTAATTGTCGTTCTATCGACCACATAAGCATAATATGGCTAATAGTATGCGTTAGATTGATAATAATAAGAGTAATAAGTATAGTAATTGTCGTCCTTTCGATCATATAAGCATAATATGGCTAATAATATGAGTTAGATTGATAACAATAAGAGTAGTGAGTATAGTAATTGTCGTCCTATCGATCATATAAGCATAATATGGCTAATAATATGAGTTAGATTGATAATAATAAGAGTAATAAGTATAGTAATTGTCGTCCTATCGATCATATAAGCATAACATGGTTAATAATATGAGTTAGATTGATAATAATAAGAGTAGTAGGTATAGTAATTGTCGTCCTATCGATCATATAAGCATAATATGGCTAATAATATGAGTTATATTGATAACAATAAGAGTAATAAGTATAATAATTGTCGTCCTATCGATCATATAAGCATAATATGGCTAATAATATGAGTTATGTTGATAATAATAAGAGTAATGAGTACAGTAATTCTCGTTCTATCGATCATATAAGCATAACATGGCTAATAATATGAGTTAATTGATAATAATAAGACTAATAAGTATAGTAGTTGTCGTTCTATCGATCATATAAGCATAATATGGCTAATAATATGAGTTAGATTGATAATAATAAGAGTAATAAGTATAGTAATTGTCGTCCTTTCGATCATATAAGCATAATATGGCTAATAATATGAGTTAGATTGATAATAATAAGAGTAGTGAGTATAGTAATT
>NW_027473683.1:151007-176892 GCF_050947335.1 Megachile rotundata | reverse complement strand
CGACAATTACTATACTGATTACTCTTATTATTATCAATCTAACTCATATTATTAGCCATATTATGCTTATATGATCGACAGAACGACAATTACTGTACTTATTACACTCACTATTATCAATCTGACTCATATTATTAACCATATTATGCAGATATGATCGATAGAACGACAATTACTATACTGATTACTCTTATTATTATCAATCTAACTAATATTATTTGCCATATTATGCTTATATGATCGATAGAACGACAATTACTATACGTATTACTCTTATTATTATCAATCTAACTCATATTATTAGCCATATTATGCTTATATGATCGCCAGAACGACAATTACTATACTTATTACACTCACTATTATCAATCTAACTCATATTATTAACCATATTATGCAGATATGATCGATAGAACGACAATTACTATTCTCATTACTCTTATTATTAACAATCTAACTCATCTTATTAGCCATATTATGCTTATATGATCGACAGAACGACAATTACTATTCTTATTACACTCCCTGTTATCAATCTAGCTCATATTATTAACCATATTATGCTTACATGATCGGTAGAACGATAATTACTATACTTATTACTCTTATTATTATCAGTCTAACTCATATTATTAGCCGAATTATGCTCATATGATCGACAGAACGACAATTACTGTACTTCTTACACTCACTATTATCAATCTAACTCATATTATTAACCATATTATGCAGATATGATCGATAGAACGACAATTACTATTCTCATTACTCTTATTATTAACAATCTAACTCATCTTATTAGCCATATTATGCTTATATGATCGACAGAACGACAATTACTATTCTTATTACACTCCCTGTTATCAATCTAACTCATATTATTAACCATATTATGCTTATATGATCGGTAGAACGATAATTACTATACTTATTACTCTTATTATTATCAATCTAACCCATATTATTAGCCAAATTATGCTTATATGATCGATAGAACGACAATTACTATACTTATTACTCTTATTATTATCAATCTAACTCATATTATTAGCCATATTATGCTTATATGATCGGTAGAACGATAATTACTATACTTATTAGTCTTATTATTATCAATCTAACTCATATTATTAGCCATATTATGCTTATATGATCGATAGAACTACATTTACTATACTCATTACTCTTATTATTATCAATCTAACTCATATTATTAGCCATATTATGCTTATGTGGTCGATAGAACGACAATTACTATACTTATTGCTCTTATTATTATCAATCTAACTCATATTATTAGCCATATTATGCTTATATGATCGACAGAACGACAATTACTATACTTATTACACTCACTATTATCAATCTAACTCATATTATTAACCATATTATGCAGATATGATCGATAGAACGACAACTACTATACTGATTACTCTTATTATTATCAATCTAACTCATATTATTTGCCATATTATGCTTATATGATCGATAGAACGGCAATTACTATACGTATTACTCTTATTATTATCAATCTAACTCATATTATTAGCCATATTATGCTTATATGATCGACAGAACGACAATTACTATACATATTACACTCACTATTATCAATCTAACTCATATTAGTAACCATATTATGCAGATATGATCGATAGAACGACAATTACTATACCCATTACTCTTATTATTATCAATCTAACTCATATTATTAGCCATATTATGCTTATATGATCGACAGAACGACAATTACTATTCTTATTACACGCCCGTTATCAATCTAACTCATATTATTAGCCAAATTATGCTTATATGATCGATAGAACGACAATTACTATACTCATTACTCTTATTATTATCAATCTAACTCATATTATTAACCATATTATGCTAATATGATCGATAGAACGACAATTGCTATACTGATTATTCTTATTATTATCAATCTAACTCATATTATTAGCCATATTATGCTTATATGAACGATAGAACGACAATTACTATACTCATTACTCTTATTAATATCAATCTAACTCATATTATTGGCCATATTATGCTTATATGATCGATAGGACGACAATTACTATACTTATTACTCTTATTATTATCAATCTAACTCATATTATTAGCCATATTATGCTTATATGATCGATACAACTACATTTACTATACTCATTACTCTTATTATTATCAATCTAACTCATATTATTAGCCATATTATGCTTATACGATCGATAGAACTACATTTACTATACTTATTGCTCTTATTATTATCAATCTAACTCATATTATTAGCCATATTATGCTTATATGATCGCCAGAACGACAATTACTATACTTATTACACTCACTATTATCAATCTAACTCATATTATTAACCATATTATGCAGATATGATCGATAGAACGACAATTACTATTCTCATTACTCTTATTATTAACAATCTAACTCATCTTATTAGCCATATTATGCTTATATGATCGACAGAACGACAATTACTATTCTTATTACACTCCCTGTTATCAATCTAGCTCATATTATTAACCATATTATGCTTACATGATCGGTAGAACGATAATTACTATACTTATTACTCTTATTATTATCAGTCTAACTCATATTATTAGCCGAATTATGCTCATATGATCGACAGAACGACAATTACTGTACTTCTTACACTCACTATTATCAATCTAACTCATATTATTAACCATATTATGCAGATATGATCGATAGAATGACAATTACAATACTGATTACTCTTATTATTATCAATCTAACTCATATTATTAGCCATATTATGCTTATATGATCGACAGAACGACAATTACTGTACTTATTACACTCACTATTATCAATCTGACTCATATTATTAACCATATTATGCAGATATGATCGATAGAACGACAATTACTATACTGATTACTCTTATTATTATCAATCTAACTCATATTATTTGCCATATTATGCTTATATGATCGATAGAACGACAATTACTATACGTATTACTCTTATTATTATCAATCTAACTCATATTATTAGCCATATTATGCTTATATGAGCGACAGAACGACAATTACTATACTTCTTACACTCACTATTATCAATCTAACTCATATTATTAACCATATTATGCAGATATGATCGATAGCACGACAATTACTATTCTCATTACTCTTATTATTATCAATCTAACTCATCTTATTAGACATATTATGCTTATATGATCGACAGAACGACAATTACTATTCTTATTACACTCCCTGTTATCAATATAACTCATATTATTAACCATGTTATGTTTATATGATCGGTAGAACGATAATTACTATACTTATTACTCTTATTATTATCAATCTAACTCATATTATTAGCCAAATTATGCTTATATGATCGATAGAACGACAATTACTATACTTATTACTCTTATTATTATCAATCTAACTCATATTATTAGCCATATTATGGTTATATGATCGACAGAACGGCAATTACTATACTTATTACACTCACTATTATCAATCTAATTCATATTATTAACCATATTATGCAGATATGATCGATAGAACGACAATTGCTATACTGATTATTCTTATTATTATCAATCTAACTCATATTATTAGCCATATTATGCTTATATGATCGATAGAACGACAATTACTATACTGATTACTCTTATTATTATCAATCTAACTCATATTATTAGCCATATTATGCTTATATGATCGACAGAACGACAATTACTGTACTTATTACACTCACTATTATCAATCTGACTCATATTATTAACCATATTATGCAGATATGATCGATAGAACGACAATTACTATACTGATTACTCTTATTATTATCAATCTAACTAATATTATTTGCCATATTATGCTTATATGATCGATAGAACGACAATTACTATACGTATTAATCTTATTATTATCAATCTAACTCATATTATTAGCCATATTATGCTTATATGATCGCCAGAACGACAATTACTATACTTATTACACTCACTATTATCAATCTAACTCATATTATTAACCATATTATGCAGATATGATCGATAGAACGACAATTACTATTCTCATTACTCTTATTATTAACAATCTAACTCATCTTATTAGCCATATTATGCTTATATGATCGACAGAACGACAATTACTATTCTTATTACACTCCCTGTTATCAATCTAGCTCATATTATTAACCATATTATGCTTACATGATCGGTAGAACGATAATTACTATACTTATTACTCTTATTATTATCAGTCTAACTCATATTATTAGCCGAATTATGCTCATATGATCGACAGAACGACAATTACTGTACTTCTTACACTCACTATTATCAATCTAACTCATATTATTAACCATATTATGCAGATATGATCGATAGAATGACAATTACAATACTGATTACTCTTATTATTATCAATCTAACTCATATTATTAGCCATATTATGCTTATATGATCGACAGAACGACAATTACTGTACTTATTACACTCACTATTATCAATCTGACTCATATTATTAACCATATTATGCAGATATGATCGATAGAACGACAATTACTATACTGATTACTCTTATTATTATCAATCTAACTCATATTATTTGCCATATTATGCTTATATGATCGATAGAACGACAATTACTATACGTATTACTCTTATTATTATCAATCTAACTCATATTATTAGCCATATTATGCTTATATGAGCGACAGAACGACAATTACTATACTTCTTACACTCACTATTATCAATCTAACTCATATTATTAACCATATTATGCAGATATGATCGATAGCACGACAATTACTATTCTCATTACTCTTATTATTATCAATCTAACTCATCTTATTAGACATATTATGCTTATATGATCGACAGAACGACAATTACTATTCTTATTACACTCCCTGTTATCAATATAACTCATATTATTAACCATGTTATGTTTATATGATCGGTAGAACGATAATTACTATACTTATTACTCTTATTATTATCAATCTAACTCATATTATTAGCCAAATTATGCTTATATGATCGATAGAACGACAATTACTATACTTATTACTCTTATTATTATCAATCTAACTCATATTATTAGCCATATTATGGTTATATGATCGACAGAACGGCAATTACTATACTTATTACACTCACTATTATCAATCTAATTCATATTATTAACCATATTATGCAGATATGATCGATAGAACGACAATTGCTATACTGATTATTCTTATTATTATCAATCTAACTCATATTATTAGCCATATTATGCTTATATGATCGATAGAACGACAATTACTATACTGATTACTCTTATTATTATCAATCTAACTCATATTATTAGCCATATTATGCTTATATGATCGACAGAACGACAATTACTGTACTTATTACACTCACTATTATCAATCTGACTCATATTATTAACCATATTATGCAGATATGATCGATAGAACGACAATTACTATACTGATTACTCTTATTATTATCAATCTAACTCATATTATTTGCCATATTATGCTTATATGATCGATAGAACGACAATTACTATACGTATTACTCTTATTATTATCAATCTAACTCATATTATTAGCCATATTATGCTTATATGAGCGAAAGAACGACAATTACTATACTTCTTACACTCACTATTATCAATCTAACTCATATTATTAACCATATTATGCAGATATGATCGATAGAACGACAATTACTATTCTCATTACTCTTATTATTAACAATCTAACTCATCTTATTAGCCATATTATGCTTATATGATCGACAGAACGACAATTACTATTCTTATTACACTCCCTGTTATCAATCTAACTCATATTATTAACCATATTATGCTTATATGATCGGTAGAACGATAATTACTATACTTATTACTCTTATTATTATCAATCTAACCCATATTATTAGCCAAATTATGCTTATATGATCGATAGAACGACAATTACTATACTTATTACTCTTATTATTATCAATCTAACTCATATTATTAGCCATATTATGCTTATATGATCGGTAGAACGATAATTACTATACTTATTAGTCTTATTATTATCAATCTAACTCATATTATTAGCCATATTATGCTTATATGATCGATAGAACTACATTTACTATACTCATTACTCTTATTATTATCAATCTAACTCATATTATTAGCCATATTATGCTTATGTGGTCGATAGAACGACAATTACTATACTTATTGCTCTTATTATTATCAATCTAACTCATATTATTAGCCATATTATGCTTATATGATCGACAGAACGACAATTACTATACTTATTACACTCACTATTATCAATCTAACTCATATTATTAACCATATTATGCAGATATGATCGATAGAACGACAACTACTATACTGATTACTCTTATTATTATCAATCTAACTCATATTATTTGCCATATTATGCTTATATGATCGATAGAACGGCAATTACTATACGTATTACTCTTATTATTATCAATCTAACTCATATTATTAGCCATATTATGCTTATATGATCGACAGAACGACAATTACTATACATATTACACTCACTATTATCAATCTAACTCATATTAGTAACCATATTATGCAGATATGATCGATAGAACGACAATTACTATACCCATTACTCTTATTATTATCAATCTAACTCATATTATTAGCCATATTATGCTTATATGATCGACAGAACGACAATTACTATTCTTATTACACGCCCGTTATCAATCTAACTCATATTATTAGCCAAATTATGCTTATATGATCGATAGAACGACAATTACTATACTCATTACTCTTATTATTATCAATCTAACTCATATTATTAACCATATTATGCTAATATGATCGATAGAACGACAATTGCTATACTGATTATTCTTATTATTATCAATCTAACTCATATTATTAGCCATATTATGCTTATATGAACGATAGAACGACAATTACTATACTCATTACTCTTATTAATATCAATCTAACTCATATTATTGGCCATATTATGCTTATATGATCGATAGGACGACAATTACTATACTTATTACTCTTATTATTATCAATCTAACTCATATTATTAGCCATATTATGCTTATATGATCGATACAACTACATTTACTATACTCATTACTCTTATTATTATCAATCTAACTCATATTATTAGCCATATTATGCTTATACGATCGATAGAACTACATTTACTATACTTATTGCTCTTATTATTATCAATCTAACTCATATTATTAGCCATATTATGCTTATATGATCGCCAGAACGACAATTACTATACTTATTACACTCACTATTATCAATCTAACTCATATTATTAACCATATTATGCAGATATGATCGATAGAACGACAATTACTATTCTCATTACTCTTATTATTAACAATCTAACTCATCTTATTAGCCATATTATGCTTATATGATCGACAGAACGACAATTACTATTCTTATTACACTCCCTGTTATCAATCTAGCTCATATTATTAACCATATTATGCTTACATGATCGGTAGAACGATAATTACTATACTTATTACTCTTATTATTATCAGTCTAACTCATATTATTAGCCGAATTATGCTCATATGATCGACAGAACGACAATTACTGTACTTCTTACACTCACTATTATCAATCTAACTCATATTATTAACCATATTATGCAGATATGATCGATAGAATGACAATTACAATACTGATTACTCTTATTATTATCAATCTAACTCATATTATTAGCCATATTATGCTTATATGATCGACAGAACGACAATTACTGTACTTATTACACTCACTATTATCAATCTGACTCATATTATTAACCATATTATGCAGATATGATCGATAGAACGACAATTACTATACTGATTACTCTTATTATTATCAATCTAACTCATATTATTTGCCATATTATGCATATATGATCGATAGAACGACAATTACTATACGTATTTCTCTTATTATTATCAATCTAACTCATTTTATTAGCCATATTATGCTTATATGAGCGACAGAACGACAATTACTATACTTCTTACACTCACTATTATCAATCTAACTCATATTATTAACCATATTATGCAGATATGATCGATAGCACGACAATTACTATTCTCATTACTCTTATTATTATCAATCTAACTCATCTTATTAGCCATATTATGCTTATATGATCGACAGAACGACAATTACTATTCTTATTACACTCCCTGTTATCAATATAACTCATATTATTAACCATGTTATGTTTATATGATCGGTAGAACGATAATTACTATACTTATTACTCTTATTATTATCAATCTAACTCATATTATTAGCCAAATTATGCTTATATGATCGATAGAACGACAATTACTATACTTATTACTCTTATTATTATCAATCTAACTCATATTATTAGCCATATTATGGTTATATGATCGACAGAACGGCAATTACTATACTTATTACACTCACTATTATCAATCTAATTCATATTATTAACCATATTATGCAGATATGATCGATAGAACGACAATTGCTATACTGATTATTCTTATTATTATCAATCTAACTCATATTATTAGCCATATTATGCTTATATGATCGATAGAACGACAATTACTATACTGATTACTCTTATTATTATCAATCTAACTCATATTATTAGCCATATTATGCTTATATGATCGACAGAACGACAATTACTGTACTTATTACACTCACTATTATCAATCTGACTCATATTATTAACCATATTATGCAGATATGATCGAAAGAACGACAATTACTATACTGATTACTCTTATTATTATCAATCTAACTCATATTATTTGCCATATTATGCTTATATGATCGATAGAACGACAATTACTATACGTATTACTCTTATTATTATCAATCTAACTCATATTATTAGCCATATTATGCTTATATGAGCGAAAGAACGACAATTACTATACTTCTTACACTCACTATTATCAATCTAACTCATATTATTAACCATATTATGCAGATATGATCGATAGAACGACAATTACTATTCTCATTACTCTTATTATTAACAATCTAACTCATCTTATTAGCCATATTATGCTTATATGATCGACAGAACGACAATTACTATTCTTATTACACTCCCTGTTATCAATCTAACTCATATTATTAACCATATTATGCTTATATGATCGGTAGAACGATAATTACTATACTTATTACTCTTATTGTTATCAATCTAACCCATATTATTAGCCAAATTATGCTTATATGATCGATAGAACGACAATCACTATACTTATTACTCTTATTATTATCAATCTAACTCATATTATTACCCATATTATGCTTATATGATCGGTAGAACGATAATTACTATACTTATTAGTCTTATTATTATCAATCTAACTCATATTATTAGCCATATTATGCTTATATGATCGATAGAACTACATTTACTATACTCATTACTCTTATTATTATCAATCTAACTCATATTATTAGCCATATTATGCTTATGTGGTCGATAGAACGACAATTACTATACTTATTGCTTTATTATTATCAATCTAACTCATATTATTAGCCATATTATGCTTATATGATCGACAGAACGACAATTACTATACTTATTACACTCACTATTATCAATCTAACTCATATTATTAACCATATTATGCAGATATGATCGATAGAACGACAACTACTATACTGATTACTCTTATTATTATCAATCTAACTCATATTATTTGCCATATTATGCTTATATGATCGATAGAACGACAATTACTATACGTATTACTCTTATTATTATCAATCTAACTCATATTATTAGCCATATTATGCTTATATGATCGACAGAACGACAATTACTATTCTTATTACACGCCCTGTTATCAATCTAACTCATATTATTAGCCAAATTATGCTTATATGATCGATGGAACGACAATTACTATACTCATTACTCTTATTATTATCAATCTAACTCATATTATTAACCATATTATGCTAATATGATCGATAGAACGACAATAGCTATACTGATTATTCTTATTATTATCAATCTAACTCATATTATTAGCCATATTATGCTTATATGAACGATAGAACGACAATTACTATACTCATTACTCTTATTAATATCAATCTAACTCATATTATTGGCCATATTATGCTTATATGATCGATAGGACCACAATTACTATACATATTACTCTTATTATTATCAATCTAACTCATATTATTAGCCATATTATGCTTATATGATCGATACAACTACATTTACTATACTCATTACTCTTATTATTATCAATCTAACTCATATTATTAGCCATATTATGCTTATACGATCGATAGAACTACATTTACTATACTTATTGCTCTTATTATTATCAATCTAACTCATATTATTAGCCATATTATGCTTATATGATCGCCAGAACGACAATTACTATACTTATTACACTCACTATTATCAATCTAACTCATATTATTAACCATATTATGCAGATATGATCGATAGAACGACAATTACTATTCTCATTACTCTTATTATTAACAATCTAACTCATCTTATTAGCCATATTATGCTTATATGATCGACAGAACGACAATTACTATTCTTATTACACTCCCTGTTATCAATCTAACTCATATTATTAACCATATTATGCTTATATGATCGGTAGAACGATAATTACTATACTTATTACTCTTATTATTATCAATCTAACTCATATTATTAGCCAAATTATGCTTATATGATCGATAGAACGACAATTACTATACTTATTACTCTTATTATTATCAATCTAACTCATATTATTAACCATATTATGCAGATATGATCGATAGAACGATAATTACTATACTTATTACTCTTATTATTATCAATCTAACTCATATTATTAGCCAAATTATGCTTATATGATCGATAGAACGACAGTTACTGTACTTATTACTCTTATTATTATCAATCTAACTCATATTATTAGCCATATTATGCTTATATGATCGACAGAACGAGAATTACTATACTTATTACACTCACTATTATCAATCTAACTCATATTATTAACCTTATTATGCATGTATGATCGATAGAACGACAATTGCTATACTGATTATTCTTATTATTATCAATCTAACTCATATTATTAGCCATATTATGCTTATATGATCGATAGAACGACAATTACTATACTTATTACTCTTATTATTATCAATCTAACTCATATTATTAGCCATATTATGCTTATATGAGCGACAGAACGACAATTACTATACTTATTACACTCACTATTATCAATCTAACTCATATTATTAACCATATTGTGCAGATATGATCGATAGAACGACAATTACTACACTGATTACTCTTATTATTATCAATCTAACTCATATTATTTGCCATATTATGCTTATAAGATCGATAGAACGACAATTACTATACGTATTACTCTTATTATTATCAATCTAACTCATATTATTAGCCATATTATGCCTATATGATCGACAGAACGACAATTACTATACATATTACACTCACTATTATCAATCTAACTCATATTAGTAACCATATTATGCAGATATGATCGATAGAACGACAATTACTATACTCATTACTCTTATTATTATCAATCTAACTTATATTATTAGCCATATTATGCTTATATAATCGACAGAACGACAATTACTATTCTTATTACACTCCCTGTTATCAATCTAACTCATATTATTAACCATATTATGCTTATATGATCGGTAGAACGATAATTACTATACTTATTACTCATAGCATTACCAATCTAACTCATATTATTAGCCATATTATGCTTATATGATCGATAGAACGACTATTACTATACTCATTACTCTTATTATTATCAATCTAACTCATATTATTAGCCATATTATGCTTATATGATCGACAGAACGACAATTACTATTCTTATTACACTCCCTGTTATCAATCTAACTCATATTATTAACCATATTATGCTTATATGATCGATAGAACGACAATTACTATACTCATTACTCTTATTATTATCAATCTAACTCATATTATTAGCCATATTATGCTTATATGATCGACAGAACTACATTTACTATACTCATTACTCTTATTATTATCAATCTAACTCATATTATTAGCCATATTATGCTTATGTGGTCGATAGAACGACAATTACTATACTTATTACCCTTATTATTATCAATCTAACTCATATTATTAGCCATATTATGCTTATATGATCGACAGAACGACAATTACTATACTTATTACACTCACTATTATCAATCTAACTCATATTATTAACCGTATTATGCAGATATGATCGATAGAACGACAATTACTATACTGATTATTCTTATTATTATCAATCTAACCCATATTATTAGCCATATTATGCTTATATGATCGATAGAACGACAATTACTATACTTATTACTCTTATTATTATCAATCTAACTCATATTATTAGCCATATTATGCTTATATGAGCGACAGAACGACAATTACTATACTTCTTACACTCACTATTATCAATCTAACTCATATTATTAACCATATTATGCAGATATGATCGATAGAACGACAATTACTATACTGATTACTCTTATTATTATCAATCTAACTCATCTTATTAGCCATATTATGCTTATATGATCGACAGAACGACAATTACTATTCTTATTACACTCCCTGTTATCAATCTAACTCATATTATTAACCATGTTATGCTTATATGATCGGTAGAACGATAATTACTATACTTATTACTCTTATTATTATCAATCTAACTCATATTATTAGCCAAATTATGCTTATATGATAGATAGAACGACAATTACTATACTTATTACTCTTATTATTATCAATCTAACTCATATTATTAGCCATATTATGCTTATATGATCGACAGAACGACAATTACTATACTTATTACACTCACTATTATCAATCTAACTCATATTATTAACCATATTATGCAGATATGATCGATAGAACGACAATTGCTATACTGATTATTCTTATTATTATCAATCTAACTCATATTATTAGCCATATTATGCTTATATGATCGATAGAACGACAATTACTATACTTATTACTCTTATTACTATCAATCTAACTCATATTATTAGCCATATTATGCTTATATGAGCGACAGAACGACAATTACTATACTTATTACACTCACTATTATCAATCTAACTCATATTATTAACCATATTATGCAGATATGATCGATAGAACGACAATTACTATACTGATTACTCTTATTATTATCAATCTAACTCATATTATTTGCCATATTATGCTTATATGATCGATAGAACGACAATTACTATACGTATTACTCTTATTATTATCAATCTAACTCATATTATTAGCCATATTATGCTTATATGATCGACAGAACGACAATTACTATACATATTACACTCACTATTATCAATCTAACTCATATTAGTAACCATATTATGCAGATATGATCGATAGAACGACAATTACAATACTCATTACTCTTATTATTATCAATCTAACTTATATTATTAGCCATATTATGCTTATATAATCGACAGAACGACAATTACTATTCTTATTACACTCCCTGTTATCAATCTAACTCATATTATTAACCATATTATGCTTATATGATCGGTAGAACGATAATTACTATACTTATTACTCATAGCATTACCAATCTAACTCATATTATTAGCCATATTATGCTTATATGATCGATAGAACGACTATTACTATACTCATTACTCTTATTATTATCAATCTAACTCATATTATTAGCCATATTATGCTTATATGATCGACAGAACGACAATTACTATTCTTATTACACTCCCTGTTATCAATCTAACTCATATTATTAACCATATTATGCTTATATGATCGATAGAACGACAATTGCTATACTGATTATTCTTATTATTATCAATCTAACTCATATTATTAGCCATATTATGCTTATATGATCGATAGAACGACAATTACTATACTTATTACTCTTATTACTATCAATCTAACTCATATTATTAGCCATATTATGCTTATATGAGCGACAGAACGACAATTACTATACTTATTACACTCACTATTATCAATCTAACTCATATTATTAACCATATTATGCAGATATGATCGATAGAACGACAATTGCTATACTGATTATTCTTAATATTATCAATCTAACTCATATTATTAGCCATATTATGCTTATATGATCGATAGAACGACAATTGCTATACTGATTATTCTTATTATTATCAATCTAACTCATATTATTAGCCATATTATGCTTATATGAGCGACAGAACGACAATTACTATACTTATTACACTCACTATTATCAATCTAACTCATATTATTAACCATATTATGCAGATATGATCGATAGAACGACAATTACTATACTGATTACTCTTATTATTATCAATCTAACTCATATTATTTGCCATATTATGCTTATATGATCGATAGAACGACAATTACTATACGTATTACTCTTATTATTATCAATCTAACTCATATTATTAGCCATATTATGCTTATATGATCGACAGAACGACAATTACTATTCTTATTACACTCCCTGTTATCAATCTAACTCATATTATTAACCATGTTATGCTTATATGATCGGTAGAACGATAATTACTATACTTATTACTCTTATTATTATCAATCTAACTCATATTATTAGCCAAATTATGCTTATATGATCGACACAACGACAATTACTATACTTATTACACTCACTATTATCAACCTAACTCATATTATTAACCATATTATGCAGATATGATCGATAGAACGACAATTGCTATACTGATTATTCTTATTATTATCAATCTAACTCATATTATTAGCCATATTATGCTTATATGATCGATAGAACGACAATTACTATACTTATTACTCTTATTACTATCAATCTAACTCATATTATTAGCCATATTATGCTTATATGAGCGACAGAACGACAATTACTATACTTATTACACTCACTATTATCAATCTAACTCATATTATTAACCATATTATGCAGATGTGATCGACAGAACGACAATTGCTATACTGATTATTCTTATTATTATCAATCTAACTCATATTATTAGCCATATTATGCTTATATGATCGATAGAACGACAATTACTATACTTATTACTCTTATTATTATCAATCTAACTCATATTATTAGCCATATTATGCTTATATGAGCGACAGAACGACAATTACTATACTTATTACACTCACTATTATCAATCTAACTCATATTATTAACCATATTATGCAGATATGATCGATAGAACGACAATTACTATACTGATTACTCTTATTATTATCAATCTAACTCATATTATTTGCCATATTATGCTTATATGATCGATAGAACGACAATTACTTTACGTATTACTCTTATTATTATCAATCTAACTCATATTATTAGCCATATTATGCTTATATGATCGACAGAACGACAATTACTATACTTATTACACTCACTATTATCAATCTAACTCATATTATTAACCATATTATGCAGATATGATCGATAGAACGACAATTACTATACTGATTATTCTTATTATTATCAATCTAACTCATATTATTAGCCATATTATGCTTATATGATCGATAGAACGACAATTACTATACTTATTACTCTTATTATTATCAATCTAACTCATATTATTAGCCATATTGTGCTTATATGAGCGACAGAACGACAATTACTATACTTATTACACTCACTATTATCAATCTAACTCATATTATTAACCATATTATGCAGATATGATCGATAGAACGACAATTACTACACTGATTACTCTTATTATTATCAATCTAACTCATATTATTTGCCATATTATGCTTATATGATCGATAGAACGACAATTACTATACGTATTACTCTTATTATTATCAATCTAACTCATATTATTAGCCATATTATGCTTATATGATCGACAGAACGACAATTACTATACATATTACACTCACTATTATCAATCTAACTCATATTAGTAACCATATTATGCAGATGTGATCGATAGAACGACAATTACTATACTCATTACTCTTATTATTATCAATCTAACTTATATTATTAGCCATATTATGCTTATATAATCGACAGAACGACAATTACTATTCTTCTTACACTCCCTGTTATCAATCTAACTCATATTATTAACCATATTATGCTTATATGATCGGTAGAACGATAATTACTATACTTATTACTCATAGCATTACCAATCTAACTCATATTATTAGCCATATTATGCTTATATGATCGATAGAACGACTATTACTATACTCATTACTCTTATTATTATCAATCTAACTCATATTATTAGCCATATTATGCTTATATGATCGACAGAACGACAATTACTATTCTTATTACACTCCCTGTTATCAATCTAACTCATATTATTAACCATATTATGCTTATATGATCGATAGAACGACAATTACTATACTTATTACTCTTATTATTATAAATGTAACTCATATTATTAGCCATATAATGCTTATATGATCGACAGAACGACAATTACTATACTTATTACACTCACTATTATCAATCTAACTCATATTATTAACCATATTATGCAGATATGATCGATAGAACGACAATTGCTATACTGATTATTCTTATTATTATCAATCTAACTCATATTATTAGCCATATTATGCTTATATGATCGATAGAACGACAATTACTATACTTATTACTCTTATTACTATCAGTCTAACTCATATTATTAGCCATATTATGCTTATATGAGCGACAGAACGACAATTACTATACTTATTACACTCACTATTATCAATCTAACTCATATTAGTAACCATATTATGCAGATATGATCGATAGAACGACAATTACTATACTCATTACTCTTATTATTATCAATCTAACTTATATTATTAGCCATATTATGCTTATATAATCGACAGAACGACAATTACTATTCTTATTACACTCCCTGTTATCTATCTAACTCATATTATTAACCATATTATGCTTATATGATCGGTAGAACGATAATTACTATACTTATTACTCATAGCATTACCAATCTAACTCATATTATTAGCCATATTATGCTTATATGATCGATAGAACGACTATTACTATACTCATTACTCTTATTATTATCAATCTAACTCATATTATTAGCCATATTATGCTTATATGATCGACAGAACGACAATTACTATTCTTATTACACTCCCTGTTATCAATCTAACTCATATTATTAACCATATTATGCAGATATGATCGATAGAACGACAATTGCTATACTGATTATTCTTATTATTATCAATCTAACTCATATTATTAGCCATATTATGCTTATATGATCGATAGAACGACAATTACTATACTTATTACTCTTATTACTATCAATCTAACTCATATTATTAGCCATATTATGCTTATATGAGCGACAGAACGACAATTACTATACTTATTACACTCACTATTATCAATCTAACTCATATTATTAACCATATTATGCAGATGTGATCGACAGAACGACAATTGCTATACTGATTATTCTTATTATTATCAATCTAACTCATATTATTAGCCATATTATGCTTATATGATCGATAGAACGACAATTACTATACTTATTACTCTTATTATTATCAATCTAACTCATATTATTAGCCATATTATGCTTATATGAGCGACAGAACGACAATTACTATACTTATTACACTCACTATTATCAATCTAACTCATATTATTAACCATATTATGCAGATATGATCGATAGAACGACAATTACTATACTGATTACTCTTATTATTATCAATCTAACTCATATTATTTGCCATATTATGCTTATATGATCGATAGAACGACAATTACTTTACGTATTACTCTTATTATTATCAATCTAACTCATATTATTAGCCATATTATGCTTATATGATCGACAGAACGACAATTACTATACTTATTACACTCACTATTATCAATCTAACTCATATTATTAACCATATTATGCAGATATGATCGATAGAACGACAATTACTATACTGATTATTCTTATTATTATCAATCTAACTCATATTATTAGCCATATTATGCTTATATGATCGATAGAACGACAATTACTATACTTATTACTCTTATTATTATCAATCTAACTCATATTATTAGCCATATTGTGCTTATATGAGCGACAGAACGACAATTACTATACTTATTACACTCACTATTATCAATCTAACTCATATTATTAACCATATTATGCAGATATGATCGATAGAACGACAATTACTACACTGATTACTCTTATTATTATCAATCTAACTCATATTATTTGCCATATTATGCTTATATGATCGATAGAACGACAATTACTATACGTATTACTCTTATTATTATCAATCTAACTCATATTATTAGCCATATTATGCTTATATGATCGACAGAACGACAATTACTATACATATTACACTCACTATTATCAATCTAACTCATATTAGTAACCATATTATGCAGATGTGATCGATAGAACGACAATTACTATACTCATTACTCTTATTATTATCAATCTAACTTATATTATTAGCCATATTATGCTTATATAATCGACAGAACGACAATTACTATTCTTCTTACACTCCCTGTTATCAATCTAACTCATATTATTAACCATATTATGCTTATATGATCGGTAGAACGATAATTACTATACTTATTACTCATAGCATTACCAATCTAACTCATATTATTAGCCATATTATGCTTATATGATCGATAGAACGACTATTACTATACTCATTACTCTTATTATTATCAATCTAACTCATATTATTAGCCATATTATGCTTATATGATCGACAGAACGACAATTACTATTCTTATTACACTCCCTGTTATCAATCTAACTCATATTATTAACCATATTATGCTTATATGATCGATAGAACGACAATTACTATACTTATTACTCTTATTATTATAAATGTAACTCATATTATTAGCCATATAATGCTTATATGATCGACAGAACGACAATTACTATACTTATTACACTCACTATTATCAATCTAACTCATATTATTAACCATATTATGCAGATATGATCGATAGAACGACAATTGCTATACTGATTATTCTTATTATTATCAATCTAACTCATATTATTAGCCATATTATGCTTATATGATCGATAGAACGACAATTACTATACTTATTACTCTTATTACTATCAGTCTAACTCATATTATTAGCCATATTATGCTTATATGAGCGACAGAACGACAATTACTATACTTATTACACTCACTATTATCAATCTAACTCATATTAGTAACCATATTATGCAGATATGATCGATAGAACGACAATTACTATACTCATTACTCTTATTATTATCAATCTAACTTATATTATTAGCCATATTATGCTTATATAATCGACAGAACGACAATTACTATTCTTATTACACTCCCTGTTATCTATCTAACTCATATTATTAACCATATTATGCTTATATGATCGGTAGAACGATAATTACTATACTTATTACTCATAGCATTACCAATCTAACTCATATTATTAGCCATATTATGCTTATATGATCGATAGAACGACTATTACTATACTCATTACTCTTATTATTATCAATCTAACTCATATTATTAGCCATATTATGCTTATATGATCGACAGAACGACAATTACTATTCTTATTACACTCCCTGTTATCAATCTAACTCATATTATTAACCATATTATGCAGATATGATCGATAGAACGACAATTACTATACTGATTACTCTTATTATTATCAATCTAACTCATATTATTTGCCATATTATGCTTATATGATCGATAGAACGACAATTACTATACGTATTACTCTTATTATTATCAATCTAACTCATATTATTAGCCATATTATGCTTATATGATCGATAGAACGACTATTACTATACTCATTACTCTTATTATTATCAATCTAACTCATATTATTAGCCATATTATGCTTATATGATCGATAGAACTACATTTACTATACTCATTACTCTTATTATTATCAAACTAACTCATATTATTAGCCATATTATGCTTATGTGGTCGATAGAACGACAATTACTATACTTATTACCCTTATTATTATCAATCTAACTCATATTATTAGCCATATTATGCTTATATGATCGACAGAACGACAATTACTATACTTATTACACTCACTATTATCAATCTAACTCATATTATTAACCGTATTATGCAGATATGATCGATAGAACGACAATTACTATACTGATTATTCTTATTATTATCAATCTAACTCATATTATTAGCCGTATTATGCTTATATGATCGATAGAACGACAATTACTATACTTATTACTCTTATTATTATCAATCTAACTCATATTATTAGCCATATTATGCTTATATGAGCGACAGAACGACAATTACTATACTTCTTACACTCACTATTATCCATCTAACTCATATTATTAACCATATTATGCAGATATGATCGATAGAACGACAATTACTATACTCATTACTCTTATTATTATCAATCTAACTCATCTTATTAGCCATATTATGCTTATATGATCGACAGAACGACAATTACTATTCCTATTACACTCCCTGTTATCAATCTAACTCATATTATTAACCATGTTATGCTTATATGATCGGTAGAGCGATAATTACTATACTTATTACTCTTATTATTATCAATCTAACTCATATTATTAGCCGAATTATGCTTATATGATCGATAGAACGACAATTACTATACTTATTACTCTTATTATTATCAATCTAACTCATATTATTAGCCATATTATGCTTATATGATCGATAGAACGACAATTACTATACTCATTACTCTTATTATTATCAATCTAACTCATATTATGAGCCATATTATGCTTATATGATCGATAGAACTACATTTACTATACTGATTACTCTTATTATTATCAATCTAACTCATATTATTTGCCATATTATGCTTATGTGGTCGATAGAACGACAATTACTATACTTAATACCCTTATTATTATCAATCTAACTCATATTATTAGCCATATTATGCTTATATGATCGACAGAACGACAATTACTATACTAATTACACTCACTATTATCAATCTAACTCATATTATTAACCATATTATGCAGATATGATCGATAGAACGACAATTACTATACTCATTACTCTTATTATTATCAATCTAACTCATCTTATTAGCCATATTATGCTTATATGATCGACAGAACGACAATTACTATTCTTATTACACTCCCTGTTATCAATCTAACTCATATTATTAACCATATTATGCAGATATGATCGATAGAACGACTATTGCTATACTGATTATTCTTATTATTATCAATCTAACTCATATTATTAGCCGAATTATGCTTATATGATCGATAGAACGACAATTACTATACTCATTACTCTTATTATTATCAATCTAACTCATATTATTAGCCATATTATGCTTATATGATCGATAGAACGACAATTACTATACTCATTACTCTTATTATTATCAATCTAACTCATATTATTAGCCATATTATGCTTATATGATCGATAGAACTACATTTACTATACTCATTACTCTTATTATTATCAATCTAACTCATATTATTAGCCATATTATGCTTATGTGGTCGATAGAACGACAATTACTATACTTATTACCCTTATTATTATCAATCTAACTCATATTATTAGCCATATTATGCTTATATGATCGACAGAACGACAATTACTATACTTATTACACTCACTATTATCAATCTAACTCATATTATTAACCGTATTATGCAGATATGATCGATAGAACGACAATTACTATACTGATTATTCTTATTATTATCAATCTAACTCATATTATTAGCCATATTATGCTTATATGATCGATAGAACGACAATTACTATACTTATTACTCTTATTATTATCAATCTAACTCATATTATTAGCCATATTATGCTTATATGAGCGACAGAACGACAATTACTATACTCATTACTCTTATTATTATCAATCTAACTCATCTTATTAGCCATATTATGCTTATATGATCGACAGAACGACAATTACTATTCTTATTACACTCCCTGTTATCAATCTAACTCATATTATTAACCATGTTATGCTTATATGATCGGTAGAACGATAATCACTATACTTATTACTCTTATTATTATCAATCTAACTCATATTATTATCCAAATTATGCTTATATGATAGATAGAACGACAATTACTATACTTATTACTCTTATTATTATCAATCTAACTCATATTATTAGCCATATTATGCTTATATGATCGACAGAACGACAATTACTATACTTATTACACTCACTATTATCAATCTAACTCATATTATTAACCATATTATGCAGATATGATCGATAGAACGACTATTGCTATACTGATTATTCTTATTATTATCAATCTAACTCATATTATTAGCCGAATTATGCTTATATGATCGATAGAACGACAATTACTATACTCATTACTCTTATTATTATCAATCTAACTCATATTATTAGCCATATTATGCTTATATGATCGATAGAACGACAATTACTATACTCATTACTCTTATTATTATCAATCTAACTCATATTATTAGCCATATTATGCTTATATGATCGATAGAACTACATTTACTATACTCATTACTCTTATTATTATCAATCTAACTCATATTATTAGCCATATTATGCTTATGTGGTCGATAGAACGACAATTACTATACTTATTACCCTTATTATTATCAATCTAACTCATATTATTAGCCATATTATGCTTATATGATCGACAGAACGACAATTACTATACTTATTACACTCACTATTATCAATCTAACTCATATTATTAACCGTATTATGCAGATATGATCGATAGAACGACAATTACTATACTTATTATTCTTATTATTATCAATCTAACTCATATTATTAGCCATATTATGCTTATATGATCGATAGAACGACAATTACTATACTTATTACTCTTATTATTATCAATCTAACTCATATTATTAGCCATATTATGCTTATATGAGCGACAGAACGACAATTACTATACTCATTACTCTTATTATTATCAATCTAACTCATCTTATTAGCCATATTATGCTTATATGATCGACAGAACGACAATTACTATTCTTATTACACTCCCTGTTATCAATCTAACTCATATTATTAACCATGTTATGCTTATATGATCGGTAGAACGATAATCACTATACTTATTACTCTTATTATTATCAATCTAACTCATATTATTAGCCAAATTATGCTTATATGATAGATAGAACGACAATTACTATACTTATTACTCTTATTATTATCAATCTAACTCATATTATTAGCCATATTATGCTTATATGATCGACAGAACGACAATTACTATACTTATTACACTCACTATTATCAATCTAACTCATATTATTAACCATATTATGCAGATATGATCGATAGAACGACAATTGCTATACTGATTATTCTTATTATTATCAATCTAACTCATATTATTAGCCATATTATGCTTATATGATCGATAGAACGACAATTACTATTCTTATTACACTCCCTGTTATCAATCTAACTCATATTATTAACCATATTATGCTTATATGATCGGTAGAACGATAATTACTATACTTATTACTCATAGCATTACCAATCTAACTCATATTATTAGCCATATTATGCTTATATGATCGATAGAACAACTATTACTATACTTATTACTCTTATTATTATCAATCTAACTCATATTATTAGCCATATTATGCTTATATGATCGACAGAACGACAATTACTATTCTTATTACACTCCCTGTTATCAATCTAACTCATATTATTAACCATATTATGCTTATATGATCGATAGAACGACAATTACTATACTTATTACTCTTATTATTATAAATGTAACTCATATTATTAGCCATATAATGCTTATATGATCGATAGAACGACAATTACTATACTTATTACTCTTATTATTATCAATCTAACTCATATTATTAGCCATATTATGCTTATATGATCGGTAGAACGATAATTACTATACTTATTACTCATAGCATTACCAATCTAACTCATATTATTAGCCATATTATGCTTATATGATCGATAGAACGACTATTACTATACTCATTACTCTTATTATTATCAATCTAACTCATATTATTAGCCATATTATGCTTATATGATCGGTAGAACGATAATTACTATACTTATTACTCATAGCATTACCAATCTAACTCATATTATTAGCCATATTATGCTTATATGATCGATAGAACGACTATTACTATACTCATTACTCTTATTATTATCAATCTAACTCATATTATTAGCCATATTATGCTTATATGATCGACAGAACGACAATTACTATTCTTATTACACTCCCTGTTATCAATCTAACTCATATTATTAACCATATTATGCTTATATGATCGATAGAACGACAATTACTATACTTATTACTCTTATTATTATAAATGTAACTCATATTATTAGCCATATAATGCTTATATGATCGATAGAACGACAATTACTATACTTATTACTCTTATTATTATCAATCTAACTCATATTATTAGCCATATTATGCTTATATGATCGACAGAACGACAATTACTATACTTATTGCACTCACTATTATCAATCTAACTCATATTATTAGCCATATTATGCTTATATGATCGGTAGAACGATAATTACTATACTTATTACTCATAGCATTACCAATCTAGCTCATATTATTAGCCATATTATGCTTATATGATCGATAGAACGACTATTACTATACTCATTACTCTTATTATTATCAATCTAACTCATATTATTAGCCATATTATGCTTATATGATCGACAGAACGACAATTACTATTCTTATTACACTCCCTGTTATCAATCTAACTCATATTATTAACCATATTATGCTTATATGATCGATAGAACGACAATTACTATACTTATTACTCTTATTATTATAAATGTAACTCATATTATTAGCCATATAATGCTTATATGATCGATAGAACGACAATTACTATACTTATTACTCTTATTATTATCAATCTAACTCATATTATTAGCCATATTATGCTTATATGATCGACAGAACGACAATTACTATACTTATTGCACTCACTATTATCAATCTAACTCATATTATTAACCATATTATGCAGATATGATCGATAGAACGACAATTGCTATACTGATTATTCTTATTATTATCAATCTAACTCAGATTATTAGCCATATTATGCTTATATGATCGATAGAACGACAATTACTATACTTATTACTCTTATTATTATCAATCTAACTCATATTATTAGCCATATTATGCTTATATGAGCGACAGAACGACAATTACTATACTTATTACACTCACTATTATCAATCTAGCTCATATTATTAACCATATTATGCAGATATGATCTATAGAACGACAATTACTATACTGATTACTCTTATTATTATCAATCTAACTCATATTATTTGCCATATTATGCTTATATGATCGATAGAACGACAATTACTATACGTATTACTCTTATTATTATCAATCTAACTCATATTATTAGCCATATTATGCTTATATGATCGACAGAACGACAATTACTATACTTATTACACTCACTATTATCAATCTAACTCATATTAGTAACCATATTATGCAGATATGATCGATAGAACGACAATTACTATACTCATTACTCTTATTATTATCAATCTAACTTATATTATTAGCCATATTATGCTTATATAAT
>NW_027473683.1:92767-150907 GCF_050947335.1 Megachile rotundata | reverse complement strand
ATGGCTAATAATATGAGTTAGATTGATAACAGTGAGTGTAGTAAGTATAGTAATTGTCGTTCTATCGATCATATAAGCATAATATGGCTAATAATATGAGTTAGATTGATAATAATAAGAGTAATGAGTATAGTATTTGTCGTCCTATCGATCATATAAGCATAATATGGCTAATAATATGAGTTGGATTGATAATAATAAGAGTAATGAGTATAGTAATTGTCGTACTATCGATCATATCTGCATAATATGACTAATAATATGAGTTGGATTGATAATAATAAGAGTAATAAGTATAGTAATTGTCGTTTCTATCGGTCATATAACCATAATATGGCTAATAATATGAGTTAGATTGATAACAGTGAGTGTAGTAAGTATAGTAATTGTCGTTCTATCGATCATATAATCATAATACGGCTAATAATATGAGTTAGATTGATAATAATAAGAGTAATAAGTATAGTAATTGTCGATCTATCGATCATATAAGCATAATATGGCTAATAATATGAGTTAGATTGATAATAATAAGAGTAATGAGTATAGTATTTGTCGTCCTATCGATCATATAAGCATAATATGGCTTAATAATGTGAGTTAGATTGATAATAATAAGAGTAATAAGTACAGTAATTGTCGCTCTATCGATCATATAACCATAATATGGCTAATAATATGAGTTAGATTGATAATAGTGAGTGTAATAAGTATAGTAATTGTCGTTCTATCGATCATATAATCATAATACGGCTAATAATATGAGTTAGATTGATAATAATAAGAGTAATAAGTATAGTAATTGTCGATCTATCGATCATATAAGCATAATATGGCTAATAATATGAGTTAGATTGATAATAATAAGAGTAATGAGTATAGTATTTGTCGTCCTATCGATCATATAAGCATAATATGGCTAATAATATGAGTTGGATTGATAATAATAAGAGTAATAAGTATAGTAATTGTCGTTCTATCGGTCATATAACCATAATATGGCTAATAATATGAGTTAGATTGATAACAGTGAGTGTAGTAAGTATAGTAATTGTCGTTCTATCGATCATATAATCATAATACGGCTAATAATAGAGTTAGATTGATAATAATAAGAGTAATGAGTATAGTATTTGTCGTCCTATCGATCATATAAGCATAATATGGCTAATAATATGAGTTAGATTGATAATAATAAGAGTAATAAGTATAGTAATTGTCGTTCTATCGGTCATATAACCATAATATGGCTAATAATATGAGTTAGATTGATAACAGTGAGTGTAGTAAGTATAGTAATTGTCGTTCTATCGATCATATAATCATAATACGGCTAATAATATGAGTTAGATTGATAATAATAAGAGTAATAAGTATAGTAATTGTCGTTCTATCGATCATATAAGCATAATATGGCCAATAATATGAGTTAGATTGATAATAATAAGAGTAATAATTATAGTAACTGTCGTTCTATCGATCATATCTGCATAATATGGCCAATAATATGAGGTTAGATTGATAATAATATGGAGTAATAGTTATAGTAATTGTCGTTCTATCGATCATATAAGCATAATATGGCCATAATATGAGTTAGATTGATAATAATAGAGTAATAAGTATAGTAGTTGTCGTTCTATCGATCATATAAGCATAATATGCTAATAATATGTGTTAGATTGATAATCATAAGAGTAATAAGTATAGTAGTTGTCGTTCCATCGACGATATGAGCATAATATGGTAAATACTATGAGTTAGATTGATAATAATAGAATAATAAGTATAGTAATTGGTCACTCTCTCGATCATATAAGCATAATATGGCTAATAATATGAGTTAGATTGATAATAGTAAGAGTAATGGTTATAGTAATTGTCGTTCTATCGATCGTATAAGCATAATGTGGCTAATAATATGAGTTAGATTGATAATAGTGAGTGTAATAAGTATAGTAATTGTCGTTCTATCGGTCATATAAGCACAATATGGCTAATAATATGAGTTAGATTGATAATAATGAGAGTAACAAGTATAGTAATTGTCGTTCTATCGATCATATAAGCATAATATGGCCAATAATATGAGTTAGATTGATAATAATAAGAGTAATAAGTATAGTAGTTGTCGTTCCATCGACGATATGAGCATAATATGGTAAATAATATGAGTTAGATTGATAATAATAAGAATAATAAGTATAGTAATTGTCATTCTATCGATCATATAAGCATAATATGGCTAATAATATGAGTTAGATTGATAATAATGAGAGTAATAAGTATAGTAATTGTCGTATTATCGATCATATAAGCATAATATGGCCAATAATATGAGTAAGATTGACAATAATAATGGTAATAAGTATAGTAATTGTCGTTCTATCGATCATATCTTCATAATATGGCTAATAATATGAGTTAGATTGATAATAATAAGAGTAATAAGTATAGTAATTGTCATTCTATCGGTCATATAACCATAATATGGCTAATAATAAGAGTTCGATTTATAATAATAAGAGTAATAAGTATAGTAATTTTCGTTCTATCGATCATATAAGCATAATATGGCTAATAATATGAGTTAGATTGATAATATTAAAAGTTATAAGTATAGTAATTGTCGTTCTATCGGTTATATAACCAAAATATGGCTAATAATATGAGTTAGATTGATAATAATAAGAGTAATAAGTATAGTAATTGTCGTTCTATCGATCATGTAAGCATAACATGACTAATAATATGAGTTAGATTGATAACAGTGAGTATAATAAGTATAGTAATTGTCGTTCTATCGGTTATATAACCAAAATATGGCTAATAATATGAGTTAGATTGATAACAGTGAGTGTAATAAGTATAGTAATTTTCGTTCTATCGATCATATAAGCATAATATGGCTAATAATATGAGTTAGATTGATAATATTAAGAGTAATAAGTATAGTAATTGTCGTTCTATCGATCATATAAGCATAATATGACTAATAATACGAGTTAGATTGATAACAGTGAGTGTAATAAGTATAGTAATTGTCGTTCTATCGATCATATAAGCATAATATGCCTCCTAATGTGAGTTAGATTGATAACAGTAAGAGTAACAATTATAGTAATTGTCGTTCTATCGATCATATCTGCATAATATGGTTAATAATATGAGTTAGATTGATAATAATAAGAGTAATGAGTGTAGTAAATTGTCGTTCTATCGATCATATCTGCATAATAAGCTAATAATAAGAGTTAGATTGATAATAATAAGAGTAATGAGTATTGCAATTGTCGTTCTATCGATCATATCTGCATAATATGGTTAATAATATGAGTTAGATTGATAATAATAAGAGTAATGAGTATAGTAATTGTCGTTCTATCGGTCATATAACCATAATATGGCTAATAATATGAGTTAGATTGATAACAGTGAGTGTAGTAAGTATAGTAATTGTCGTTCTATCGATCATATAATCATAATACGGCTAATAATATGAGTTAGATTGATAATAATAAGAGTAATAAGTATAGTAATTGTCGATCTATCGATCATATAAGCATAATATGGCTAATAATATGAGTTATATTGATAATAATAAGAGTAATGAGTATAGTATTTGTCGTCCTATCGATCATATAAGCATAATATGGCTAATAATGTGAGTTAGATTGATATAATAAGAGTAATAAGTACAGTAATTGTCGCTCTATCGATCATATAACCATAATATGGCTAATAATATGAGTTAGATTGATAATAGTGAGTGTAATAAGTATAGTAATTGTCGTTCTATCGATCATATAATCATAATACGGCTAATAATATGAGTTAGATTGATAATAATAGAGTAATAAGTATAGTAATTGTCGATCTATCGATCATATAAGCATAATATGGCTAATAATATGAGTTAGATTGATAATAATAAGAGTAATGAGTATAGTATTTGTCGTCCTATCGATCATATAAGCATAATATGGCTAATAATATGAGTTGGATTGATAATAATAAGAGTAATAAGTATAGTAATTGTCGTTCTATCGGTCATATAACCATAATATGGCTAATAATATGAGTTAGATTGATAACAGTGAGTGTAGTAAGTATAGTAATTGTCGTTCTATCGATCATATAATCATAATACGGCTAATAATATGAGTTAGATTGATAATAATAAGAGTAATGAGTATAGTATTTGTCGTCCTATCGATCATATAAGCATAATATGGCTAATAATATGAGTTAGATTGATAATAATAAGAGTAATAAGTATAGTAATTGTCGTTCTATCGGTCATATAACCCATAATATGGCTAATAATATGAGTTAGATTGATAACAGTGAGTGTAGTAAGTATAGTAATTGTCGTTCTATCGATCATATAATCATAATACGGCTAATAATATGAGTTAGATTGATAATAATAAGAGTAATAAGTATAGTAATTGTCGATCTATCGATCATATAAGCATAATATGGCTAATAATATGAGTTCGATTGATAATAATAAGAGTAATGAGTATAGTATTTGTCGTCCTATCGATCATATAAGCATGATATGGCTAATAATATGAGTTCGATTGATAATAATAAGAGTAATAAGTATAGTAATTGTCGTTCTATCGGTCATATAACCATAATATGGCTAATAATATGAGTTGGATTGATAACAGTGAGTGTAGTAAGTATAGTAATTGTCGTTCTATCGATCATATAATCATAATACGGCTAATAATATGAGTTAGATTGATAATAATAAGAGTAATAAGTATAGTAATTGTCGATTTATCGATCATATATACGCATAATATGGCTACTAATATGAGTTAGATTGATAATAATAAGAGTAATGAGTATAGTATTTGTCGTCCTATCGATCATATAAGCATAATATGGCTAATAATATGAGTTGGATTGATAATAATAAGAGTAATAAGTATAGTAATTGTCGTTCTATCGGTCATATAACCATAATATGGCTAATAATATGAGTTAGATTGATAACAGTGAGTGTAGTAAGTATAGTAATTGTCGTTCTATCGATCATATAATCATAATACGGCTAATAATATGAGTTAGATTGATAATAATAGGAGTAATAAGTATAGTAATTGTCGTTCTATCGATCACATCTGCATAATATGGTTAATAATATGAGTTAGAGTGATAATAATAAGAGTAATAAGTATAGTAATTGTCGTTCTATCGATCATATAAGCATAACATGACTAATAATATGAGTTAGATTGATAACAGTGAGTATAATAAGTATAGTAATTGTCGTTCTATCGGTTGTATAACCAAAATATGGCTAATAATATGAGTTAGATTGATAACAGTGAGTGTAATAAGTATAGTAATTTTCGTTCTATCGATCATATAAGCATAATATGGCTAATAATATGAGTTAGATTGATAATATTAAGAGTAATAAGTATAGTAATTGTCGTTCTATCGATCATATCTTCATAATATGGCTAATAATATGAGTTAGATTGATAATAATAAGAGTAATAAGTATAGTAATTGTCATTCTATCGGTCATATAACCATAATATGGCTAATAATAAGAGTTCGATTTATAATAATAAGAGTAATAAGTATAGTAATTTTCGTTCTATCGATCATATAAGCATAATATGGCTAATAATATGAGTTAGATTGATAATATTAAAAGTTATAAGTATAGTAATTGTCGTTCTATCGGTTATATAACCAAAATATGGCTAATAATATGAGTTAGATTGATAATAATAAGAGTAATAAGTATAGTAATTGTCGTTCTATCGATCATGTAAGCATAACATGACTAATAATATGAGTTAGATTGATAACAGTGAGTATAATAAGTATAGTAATTGTCGTTCTATCGGTTATATAACCAAAATATGGCTAATAATATGAGTTAGATTGATAACAGTGAGTGTAATAAGTATAGTAATTTTCGTTCTATCGATCATATAAGCATAATATGGCTAATAAGATGAGTTAGATTGATAATATTAAGAGTAATAAGTATAGTAATTGTCGTTCTATCGATCATATAAGCATAATATGACTAATAATACGAGTTAGATTGATAACAGTGAGTGTAATAAGTATAGTAATTGTCGTTCTATCGATCATATAAGCATAATATGCCTCATAATGTGAGTTAGATTGATAACAGTAAGAGTAACAATTATAGTAATTGTCGTTCTATCGATCATATCTGCATAATATGGTTAATAATATGAGTTAGATTGATAATAAGAAGAGTAATGAGTATAGTAATTGTCGTTCTATCGATCATATCTGCATAATATGGTTCATAATATGAGTTGGATTGATAACAGTGAGTGCAATAAGTTTAGTAATTGTCGTTATATCGGTTATATAACCAAAATATGGCTAATGATATGAGTTAGATTGATAACAGTGAGTGTAATAAGTATAGTAATTTTCGTTCTATCGATCATATAAGCATAATATGGCCAATAATATGAGTTAGATTGATAATATTAAGAGTAATAAGTATAGTAATTGTCGTTCTATCGGTTATATGACCAAAATATGGCTAATAATATGAGTTAGATTGATAACAGTGAGTGCAATAAGTATAGTAATTTTCGTTCTATCGATCATATAAGCATAATATGGCCAATAATATGAGTTAGATTGATAATATTAAGAGTAATAAGTATAGTAATTGTCGTTCTATCGGTTATATGACCAAAATATGGCTAATAATATGAGTTAGATTGATAACAGTGAGTGTAATAAGTATAGTAATTTTCGTTCTATCGATCATATAAGCATAATATGGCCAATAATATGAGTTAGATTGATAATATTAAGAGTAATAAGTATAGTAATTGTCGTTCTATCGGTTATATAACCAAAATATGGCTAATAATATGAGTTAGATTGATAACAGTGAGTGTAATAAGTATAGTAGTTTTCGTTCTATCTATCATATAAGCATAATATGGCTAATAATATGAGTTAGATTGATAATAATAAGAGTAATAAGTATAGTAATTGTCGTTCTATCGATCATATAAGCCTAATATGGCCAATAATATGAGTTAGATTGATAATAATAAGAGTAATAATTATAGTAATTGTAGTTCTATCGATCATATCTGCATAATATGGTTAATAATATGAGTTAGATTGATAGTAATAAGAGTAATGAGTATAGTAATTGTCGTTCTATTGATCATATCTGCATAATATGTTTCATAATATGAGTTGGATTGATAACTGTGAGTGCAATAAGTATAGTAATTTTCGTTCTATCGATCATATAAGCATAATATGGCCAATAATATGAGTTAGATTGATAATATTAAGAGTAATAAGTATAGTAATTGTCGTTCTATCAGTTATATGACCAAAATATGGCTAATAATATGAGTTAGATTGATAACAGTGAGTGTAATAAGTATAGTAATTTTCGTTCTATCTATCATGTAAGCATAATATGGCTAATAATATGAGTTAGATTGATAATAATAAGAGTAATAAGTATAGTAATTGTCGTTCTATCGATCATATAAGCATAATATGACTAATAATACGAGATAGATTGATAACAGTGAATGTAGTAAGTATAGTAATTGTCGTTCTATCGGTTATATAACCAAAATATGGCTAATAATATGAGTTAGATTGATAACAGTGAGTGTAATAAGTATAGTAATTTTCGTTCTATCGATCATATAAGCATAATATGGCTAATAATATGAGTTAGACTGATAATAGTGAGTATAATAAGTATAGTAATTGTCGTTCTATCGGTCATATAAGCACAATATGGCTAATAATATGAGTTAGATTGGTAATAATAAGAGTAATGAGTATTGTAATTGTCGTTCTATCGATCATATAAGCATAATATGGCTAATAATATGAGTTATGTTGATAATAATAAGAGTAATGAGTATAGTAATTGTCGTTCTATCGATCATATCTGCATAATATGGTTCATAATATGAGTTGGATTGATAACAGTGAGTGCAATAAGTATAGTAATTGTCGTTATATCGGTTATATAACCAAAATATGGCTAATAATATGAGTTAGATTGATAACAGTGAGTGTAATAAGTATAGTAATTTTCGTTCTATCGATCATATAAGCATAATATGGCCAATAATATGAGTTAGATTGATAATATTAAGAGTAATAAGTATAGTAATTGTCGTTCTATCGGTTGTATGACCAAAATATGGCTAATAATATGAGTTAGATTGATAACAGTGAGTGTAATAAGTATAGTAATTTTCGTTCTATCTATCATGTAAGCATAATATGGCTAATAATATGAGTTAGATTGATAATAATAAGAGTAATAAGTATAGTAATTGTCGCTCTATCGATCATATAAGCATAATATGGCCAATAATATGAGTTAGATTGATAATAATAAGAGTAATAATTATAGTAACTGTCGTTCTATCGATCATATCTGCATAATATGGCCAATAATATGAGTTAGATTGATAATAATATGAGTAATAGTTATAGTAATTGTCGTTCTATCGATCATATCTGCATAATATGGTTAATAATATGAGTTAGATTGATAATAATAAGAGTAATGAGTGTAGTAATTGTCGTTCTATCGATCATATCTGCATAATAAGCTAATAATAAGAGTTAGATTGATAATAATAAGAGTAATGAGTATTGCAATTGTCGTTCTATCGATCATATCTGCATAATATGGTTAATAATATGAGTTAGATTGATAATAATAAGAGTAATAAGTATAGTAATTGTCGTTCTATCGATCATATAAGCATAATATGACTAATAATATGAGTTAGATTGATAACAGTGAATGTAGTAAGTATAGTAATTGTCGTTCTATCGGTTATATAACCAAAATATGGCTAATAATATGAGTTAGATTGATAACAGTGAGTGTAGTAAGTATAGTAATTGTCGTTCTATCGATCATATAAGCATAATATGGCTAATAATATGAGTTAGATTGATAATAATAAGAGTAATGAGTGTAGTAATTGTCGTTCTATCGATCATATCTGCATAATAAGCTAATAATAAGAGTTAGATTGATAAGAATAAGAGTAATGAGTATTGCAATTGTCGTTCTATCGATCATATCTGCATAATATGGTTAATAATATGAGTTAGATTGATAATAATAAGAGTAATGAGTATAGTAATTGTCGTTCTATCGGTCATATAACCATAATATGGCTAATAATATGAGTTAGATTGATAACAGTGAGTGTAGTAAGTATAGTAATTGTCGTTCTATCGATCATATAATCATAATACGGCTAATAATATGAGTTGGATTGATAATAATAAGAGTAATAAGTATAGTAATTGTCGTTCTATCGGTCATATAACCATAATATGGCTAATAATATGAGTTAGATTGATAACAGTGAGTGTAGTAAGTATAGTAATTGTCGTTCTATCGATCATATAATCATAATACGGCTAATAATATGAGTTAGATTGATAATAATAAGAGTAATGAGTATAGTATTTGTCGTCCTATCGATCATATAAGCATAATATGGCTAATAATATGAGTTAGATTGATAATAATAAGAGTAATAAGTATAGTAATTGTCGTTCTATCGGTCATATAACCATAATATGGCTAATAATATGAGTTAGATTGATAACAGTGAGTGTAGTAAGTATAGTAATTGTCGTTCTATCGATCATATAATCATAATACGGCTAATAATATGAGTTAGATTGATAATAATAAGAGTAATAAGTATAGTAATTGTCGATCTATCGATCATATAAGCATAATATGGCTAATAATATGAGTTCGATTGATAATAATAAGAGTAATGAGTATAGTATTTGTCGTCCTATCGATCATATAAGCATGATATGGCTAATAATATGAGTTCGATTGATAATAATAAGAGTAATAAGTATAGTAATTGTCGTTCTATCGGTCATATAACCATAATATGGCTAATAATATGAGTTGGATTGATAACAGTGAGTGTAGTAAGTATAGTAATTGTCGTTCTATCGATCATATAATCATAATACGGCTAATAATATGAGTTAGATTGATAATAATAAGAGTAATAAGTATAGTAATTGTCGATCTATCGATCATATATACGCATAATATGGCTACTAATATGAGTTAGATTGATAATAATAAGAGTAATGAGTATAGTATTTGTCGTCCTATCGATCATATAAGCATAATATGGCTAATAATATGAGTTGGATTGATAATAATAAGAGTAATAAGTATAGTAATTGTCGTTCTATCGGTCATATAACCATAATATGGCTAATAATATGAGTTAGATTGATAACAGTGAGTGTAGTAAGTATAGTAATTGTCGTTCTATCGATCATATAATCATAATACGGCTAATAATATGAGTTAGATTGATAATAATAGGAGTAATAAGTATAGTAATTGTCGTTCTATCGATCACATCTGCATAATATGGTTAATAATATGAGTTAGAGTGATAATAATAAGAGTAATAAGTATAGTAATTGTCGTTCTATCGATCATATAAGCATAACATGACTAATAATATGAGTTAGATTGATAACAGTGAGTATAATAAGTATAGTAATTGTCGTTCTATCGGTTGTATAACCAAAATATGGCTAATAATATGAGTTAGATTGATAACAGTGAGTGTAATAAGTATAGTAATTTTCGTTCTATCGATCATATAAGCATAATATGGCTAATAATATGAGTTAGATTGATAATATTAAGAGTAATAAGTATAGTAATTGTCGTTCTATCGATCATATCTTCATAATATGGCTAATAATATGAGTTAGATTGATAATAATAAGAGTAATAAGTATAGTAATTGTCATTCTATCGGTCATATAACCATAATATGGCTAATAATAAGAGTTCGATTTATAATAATAAGAGTAATAAGTATAGTAATTTTCGTTCTATCGATCATATAAGCATAATATGGCTAATAATATGAGTTAGATTGATAATATTAAAAGTTATAAGTATAGTAATTGTCGTTCTATCGGTTATATAACCAAAATATGGCTAATAATATGAGTTAGATTGATAATAATAAGAGTAATAAGTATAGTAATTGTCGTTCTATCGATCATGTAAGCATAACATGACTAATAATATGAGTTAGATTGATAACAGTGAGTATAATAAGTATAGTAATTGTCGTTCTATCGGTTATATAACCAAAATATGGCTAATAATATGAGTTAGATTGATAACAGTGAGTGTAATAAGTATAGTAATTTTCGTTCTATCGATCATATAAGCATAATATGGCTAATAAGATGAGTTAGATTGATAATATTAAGAGTAATAAGTATAGTAATTGTCGTTCTATCGATCATATAAGCATAATATGACTAATAATACGAGTTAGATTGATATTAGTGAGTGTAATAAGTATAGTAATTGTCGTTCTATCGATCATATAAGCATAATATGCCTCATAATGTGAGTTAGATTGATAACAGTAAGAGTAACAATTATAGTAATTGTCGTTCTATCGATCATATCTGCATAATATGGTTAATAATATGAGTTAGATTGATAATAAGAAGAGTAATGAGTATAGTAATTGTCGTTCTATCGATCATATCTGCATAATATGGTTCATAATATGAGTTGGATTGATAACAGTGAGTGCAATAAGTATAGTAATTGTCGTTATATCGGTTATATAACCAAAATATGGCTAATGATATGAGTTAGATTGATAACAGTGAGTGTAATAAGTATAGTAATTTTCGTTCTATCGATCATATAAGCATAATATGGCCAATAATATGAGTTAGATTGATAATATTAAGAGTAATAAGTATAGTAATTGTCGTTCTATCGGTTATATGACCAAAATATGGCTAATAATATGAGTTAGATTGATAACAGTGAGTGCAATAAGTATAGTAATTTTCGTTCTATCGATCATATAAGCATAATATGGCCAATAATATGAGTTAGATTGATAATATTAAGAGTAATAAGTATAGTAATTGTCGTTCTATCGGTTATATGACCAAAATATGGCTAATAATATGAGTTAGATTGATAACAGTGAGTGTAATAAGTATAGTAATTTTCGTTCTATCGATCATATAAGCATAATATGGCCAATAATATGAGTTAGATTGATAATATTAAGAGTAATAAGTATAGTAATTGTCGTTCTATCGGTTATATAACCAAAATATGGCTAATAATATGAGTTAGATTGATAACAGTGAGTGTAATAAGTATAGTAGTTTTCGTTCTATCTATCATATAAGCATAATATGGCTAATAATATGAGTTAGATTGATAATAATAAGAGTAATAAGTATAGTAATTGTCGTTCTATCGATCATATAAGCCTAATATGGCCAATAATATGAGTTAGATTGATAATAATAAGAGTAATAATTATAGTAATTGTAGTTCTATCGATCATATCTGCATAATATGGTTAATAATATGAGTTAGATTGATAGTAATAAGAGTAATGAGTATAGTAATTGTCGTTCTATTGATCATATCTGCATAATATGTTTCATAATATGAGTTGGATTGATAACTGTGAGTGCAATAAGTATAGTAATTGTCGTTCTATCGGTTATATAACCAAAATATGGCTAATAATATGAGTTAGATTGATAACAGTGAGTGTGATAAGTATAGTAATTGTCGTTCTATCGGTCATATAAGCACAATATGGCTAATAATATGAGTTAGATTGATAATAATGAGAGTAATAGGTATAGTAATTTTCGTTCTATCGATCATATAAGCATAATGTGGCCAATAATATGAGTTAGATTGATAATAATATGGGTAATAAGTATAGTATTTGTCGTTCTATCGATCATATCTTCATAATATGGTTAATAATATGAGTTAGATTGGTAATAATAAGAGTAATAAGTATAGTAATTGTCGTTCTATCGATCATATAAGCATAATATGGCTAAGAATATGAGTTAGATTGAAAATAATAAGAGTAATGAGTATAGTAATTGTCGTTCTATCGGTCATATAACCATAATATGGCTAATAATATGAGTTAGATTGATAATAATAAGAGTAATGGGTATTGTAATTGTCGTTCTATCGATCATATAAGCATAATATGGCTAATAATATGAGTTAGACTGATAATAGTGAGTGTAATAAGTATAGTAATTGTCGTTCTATCGGTCATATAAGCACAATATGGCTAATAATATGAGTTAGATTGATAATAATAAGAGTAATAATTATAGTAACTGTCGTTCTATCGATCATATCTGCATAATATGGCCAATAATATGAGTTAGATTGATAATAATATGAGTAATAGTTATAGTAATTGTCGTTCTATCGATCATATCTGCATAATATGGTTAATAATATGAGTTAGATTGATAATAATAAGAGTAATGAGTGTAGTAATTGTCGTTCTATCGATCATATCTGCATAATAAGCTAATAATAAGAGTTAGATTGATAATAATAAGAGTAATGAGTATTGCAATTGTCGTTCTATCGATCATATCTGCATAATATGGTTAATAATATGAGTTAGATTGATAATAATAAGAGTAATAAGTATAGTAATTGTCGTTCTATCGATCATATAAGCATAATATGACTAATAATATGAGTTAGATTGATAACAGTGAATGTAGTAAGTATAGTAATTGTCGTTCTATCGGTTATATAACCAAAATATGGCTAATAATATGAGTTAGATTGATAACAGTGAGTGTAATAAGTATAGTAATTTTCGTTCTATCGATCATATAAGCATAATATGGCTAATAATATGAGTTAGATTGATAATATTAAAAGTTATAAGTATAGTAATTGTCGTTCTATCGGTTATATAACCAAAATATGGCTAATAATATGAGTTAGATTGATAATAATAAGAGTAATAAGTATAGTAATTGTCGTTCTATCGATCATGTAAGCATAACATGACTAATAATATGAGTTAGATTGATAACAGTGAGTATAATAAGTATAGTAATTGTCGTTCTATCGGTTATATAACCAAAATATTGCTAATAATATGAGTTAGATTGATAACAGTGAGTGTAATAAGTATAGTAATTTTCGTTCTATCGATCATATAAGCATAATATGGCTAATAAGATGAGTTAGATTGATAATATTAAGAGTAATAAGTATAGTAATTGTCGTTCTATCGATCATATAAGCATAATATGACTAATAATACGAGTTAGATTGATAACAGTGAGTGTAATAAGTATAGTAATTGTCGTTCTATCGATCATATAAGCATAATATGCCTCATAATGTGAGTTAGATTGATAACAGTAAGAGTAACAATTATAGTAATTGTCGTTCTATCGATCATATCTGCATAATATGGTTAATAATATGAGTTAGATTGATAATAAGAAGAGTAATGAGTATAGTAATTGTCGTTCTATCGATCATATCTGCATAATATGGTTCATAATATGAGTTGGATTGATAACAGTGAGTGCAATAAGTATAGTAATTGTCGTTATATCGGTTATATAACCAAAATATGGCTAATGATATGAGTTAGATTGATAACAGTGAGTGTAATAAGTATAGTAATTTTCGTTCTATCGATCATATAAGCATAATATGGCCAATAATATGAGTTAGATTGATAATATTAAGAGTAATAAGTATAGTAATTGTCGTTCTATCGGTTATATGACCAAAATATGGCTAATAATATGAGTTAGATTGGTAACAGTGAGTGCAATAAGTATAGTAATTTTCGTTCTATCGATCATATAAGCATAATATGGCCAATAATATGAGTTAGATTGATAATATTAAGAGTAATAAGTATAGTAATTGTCGTTCTATCGGTTATATGACCAAAATATGGCTAATAATATGAGTTAGATTGATAACAGTGAGTGTAATAAGTATAGTAATTTTCGTTCTATCGATCATATAAGCATAATATGGCCAATAATATGAGTTAGATTGATAATATTAAGAGTAATAAGTATAGTAATTGTCGTTCTATCGGTTATATAACCAAAATATGGCTAATAATATGAGTTAGATTGATAACAGTGAGTGTAATAAGTATAGTAGTTTTCGTTCTATCTATCATATAAGCATAATATGGCTAATAATATGAGTTAGATTGATAATAATAAGAGTAATAAGTATAGTAATTGTCGTTCTATCGATCATATAAGCCTAATATGGCCAATAATATGAGTTAGATTGATAATAATAAGAGTAATAATTATAGTAATTGTAGTTCTATCGATCATATCTGCATAATATGGTTAATAATATGAGTTAGATTGATAGTAATAAGAGTAATGAGTATAGTAATTGTCGTTCTATTGATCATATCTGCATAATATGTTTCATAATATGAGTTGGATTGATAACTGTGAGTGCAATAAGTATAGTAATTGTCGTTCTATCGGTTATATAACCAAAATATGGCTAATAATATGAGTTAGATTGATAACAGTGAGTGTGATAAGTATAGTAATTGTCGTTCTATCGGTCATATAAGCACAATATGGCTAATAATATGAGTTAGATTGATAATAATGAGAGTAATAGGTATAGTAATTTTCGTTCTATCGATCATATAAGCATAATGTGGCCAATAATATGAGTTAGATTGATAATAATATGGGTAATAAGTATAGTATTTGTCGTTCTATCGATCATATCTTCATAATATGGTTTATAATATGAGTTAGATTGGTAATAATAAGAGTAATAAGTATAGTAATTGTCGTTCTATCGATCATATAAGCATAATATGGCTAAGAATATGAGTTAGATTGAAAATAATAAGAGTAATGAGTATAGTAATTGTCGTTCTATCGGTCATATAACCATAATATGGCTAATAATATGAGTTAGATTGATAATAATAAGAGTAATGGGTATTGTAATTGTCGTTCTATCGATCATATAAGCATAATATGGCTAATAATATGAGTTAGACTGATAATAGTGAGTGTAATAAGTATAGTAATTGTCGTTCTATCGGTCATATAAGCACAATATGGCTAATAATATGAGTTAGATTGATAATAATAAGAGTAATAATTATAGTAACTGTCGTTCTATCGATCATATCTGCATAATATGGCCAATAATATGAGTTAGATTGATAATAATATGAGTAATAGTTATAGTAATTGTCGTTCTATCGATCATATCTGCATAATATGGTTAATAATATGAGTTAGATTGATAATAATAAGAGTAATGAGTGTAGTAATTGTCGTTCTATCGATCATATCTGCATAATAAGCTAATAATAAGAGTTAGATTGATAATAATAAGAGTAATGAGTATTGCAATTGTCGTTCTATCGATCATATCTGCATAATATGGTTAATAATATGAGTTAGATTGATAATAATAAGAGTAATAAGTATAGTAATTGTCGTTCTATCGATCATATAAGCATAATATGACTAATAATATGAGTTAGATTGATAACAGTGAATGTAGTAAGTATAGTAATTGTCGTTCTATCGGTTATATAACCAAAATATGGCTAATAATATGAGTTAGATTGATAACAGTGAGTGTAATAAGTATAGTAATTTTCGTTCTATCGATCATATAAGCATAATATGGCTAATAATATGAGTTAGATTGATAATATTAAAAGTTATAAGTATAGTAATTGTCGTTCTATCGGTTATATAACCAAAATATGGCTAATAATATGAGTTAGATTGATAATAATAAGAGTAATAAGTATAGTAATTGTCGTTCTATCGATCATATAAGCCTAATATGGCCAATAATATGAGTTAGATTGATAATAATAAGAGTAATAATTATAGTAATTGTAGTTCTATCGATCATATCTGCATAATATGGTTAATAATATGAGTTAGATTGATAGTAATAAGAGTAATGAGTATAGTAATTGTCGTTCTATTGATCATATCTGCATAATATGTTTCATAATATGAGTTGGATTGATAACTGTGAGTGCAATAAGTATAGTAATTGTCGTTCTATCGGTTATATAACCAAAATATGGCTAATAATATGAGTTAGATTGATAACAGTGAGTGTGATAAGTATAGTAATTGTCGTTCTATCGGTCATATAAGCACAATATGGCTAATAATATGAGTTAGATTGATAATAATGAGAGTAATAGGTATAGTAATTTTCGTTCTATCGATCATATAAGCATAATGTGGCCAATAATATGAGTTAGATTGATAATAATATGGGTAATAAGTATAGTATTTGTCGTTCTATCGATCATATCTTCATAATATGGTTTATAATATGAGTTAGATTGGTAATAATAAGAGTAATAAGTATAGTAATTGTCGTTCTATCGATCATATAAGCATAATATGGCTAAGAATATGAGTTAGATTGAAAATAATAAGAGTAATGAGTATAGTAATTGTCGTTCTATCGGTCATATAACCATAATATGGCTAATAATATGAGTTAGATTGATAATAATAAGAGTAATGGGTATTGTAATTGTCGTTCTATCGATCATATAAGCATAATATGGCTAATAATATGAGTTAGACTGATAATAGTGAGTGTAATAAGTATAGTAATTGTCGTTCTATCGGTCATATAAGCACAATATGGCTAATAATATGAGTTAGATTGATAATAATAAGAGTAATAATTATAGTAACTGTCGTTCTATCGATCATATCTGCATAATATGGCCAATAATATGAGTTAGATTGATAATAATATGAGTAATAGTTATAGTAATTGTCGTTCTATCGATCATATCTGCATAATATGGTTAATAATATGAGTTAGATTGATAATAATAAGAGTAATGAGTGTAGTAATTGTCGTTCTATCGATCATATCTGCATAATAAGCTAATAATAAGAGTTAGATTGATAATAATAAGAGTAATGAGTATTGCAATTGTCGTTCTATCGATCATATCTGCATAATATGGTTAATAATATGAGTTAGATTGATAATAATAAGAGTAATAAGTATAGTAATTGTCGTTCTATCGATCATATAAGCATAATATGACTAATAATATGAGTTAGATTGATAACAGTGAATGTAGTAAGTATAGTAATTGTCGTTCTATCGGTTATATAACCAAAATATGGCTAATAATATGAGTTAGATTGATAACAGTGAGTGTAATAAGTATAGTAATTTTCGTTCTATCGATCATATAAGCATAATATGGCTAATAATATGAGTTAGATTGATAATATTAAAAGTTATAAGTATAGTAATTGTCGTTCTATCGGTTATATAACCAAAATATGGCTAATAATATGAGTTAGATTGATAATAATAAGAGTAATAAGTATAGTAATTGTCGTTCTATCGATCATGTAAGCATAACATGACTAATAATATGAGTTAGATTGATAACAGTGAGTATAATAAGTATAGTAATTGTCGTTCTATCGGTTATATAACCAAAATATGGCTAATAATATGAGTTAGATTGATAACAGTGAGTGTAATAAGTATAGTAATTTTCGTTCTATCGATCATATAAGCATAATATGGCTAATAAGATGAGTTAGATTGATAATATTAAGAGTAATAAGTATAGTAATTGTCGTTCTATCGATCATATAAGCATAATATGACTAATAATACGAGTTAGATTGATAACAGTGAGTGTAATAAGTATAGTAATTGTCGTTCTATCGATCATATAAGCATAATATGCCTCATAATGTGAGTTAGATTGATAACAGTAAGAGTAACAATTATAGTAATTGTCGTTCTATCGATCATATCTGCATAATATGGTTAATAATATGAGTTAGATTGATAATAAGAAGAGTAATGAGTATAGTAATTGTCGTTCTATCGATCATATCTGCATAATATGGTTCATAATATGAGTTGGATTGATAACAGTGAGTGCAATAAGTATAGTAATTGTCGTTATATCGGTTATATAACCAAAATATGGCTAATAATATGAGTTAGATTGATAACAGTGAGTGTAATAAGTATAGTAATTTTCGTTCTATCGATCATATAAGCATAATATGGCCAATAATATGAGTTAGATTGATAATATTAAGAGTAATAAGTATAGTAATTGTCGTTCTATCGGTTATATGACCAAAATATGGCTAATAATATGAGTTAGATTGATAACAGTGAGTGTAATAAGTATAGTAATTTTCGTTCTATCGATCATATAAGCATAATATGGCCAATAATATGAGTTAGATTGATAATATTAAGAGTAATAAGTATAGTAATTGTCGTTCTATCGGTTATATAACCAAAATATGGCTAATAATATGAGTTAGATTGATAACAGTGAGTGTAATAAGTATAGTAGTTTTCGTTCTATCTATCATATAAGCATAATATGGCTAATAATATGAGTTAGATTGATAATAATAAGAGTAATAAGTATAGTAATTGTCGTTCTATCGATCATATAAGCCTAATATGGCCAATAATATGAGTTAGATTGATAATAATAAGAGTAATAATTATAGTCATTGTAGTTCTATCGATCATATCTGCATAATATGGTTAATAATATGAGTTAGATTGATAGTAATAAGAGTAATGAGTATAGTAATTGTCGTTCTATTGATCATATCTGCATAATATGTTTCATAATATGAGTTGGATTGATAACTGTGAGTGCAATAAGTATAGTAATTGTCGTTCTATCGGTTATATAACCAAAATATGGCTAATAATATGAGTTAGATTGATAACAGTGAGTGTGATAAGTATAGTAATTGTCGTTCTATCGGTCATATAAGCACAATATGGCTAATAATATGAGTTAGATTGATAATAATGAGAGTAATAGGTATAGTAATTTTCGTTCTATCGATCATATAAGCATAATGTGGCCAATAATATGAGTTAGATTGATAATAATATGGGTAATAAGTATAGTATTTGTCGTTCTATCGATCATATCTTCATAATATGGTTAATAATATGAGTTAGATTGGTAATAATAAGAGTAATAAGTATAGTAATTGTCGTTCTATCGATCATATAAGCATAATATGGCTAAGAATATGAGTTAGATTGAAAATAATAAGAGTAATGAGTATAGTAATTGTCGTTCTATCGGTCATATAACCATAATATGGCTAATAATATGAGTTAGATTGATAATAATAAGAGTAATGGGTATTGTAATTGTCGTTCTATCGATCATATAAGCATAATATGGCTAATAATATGAGTTAGACTGATAATAGTGAGTGTAATAAGTATAGTAATTGTCGTTCTATCGGTCATATAAGCACAATATGGCTAATAATATGAGTTAGATTGATAATAATAAGAGTAATAATTATAGTAACTGTCGTTCTATCGATCATATCTGCATAATATGGCCAATAATATGAGTTAGATTGATAATAATATGAGTAATAGTTATAGTAATTGTCGTTCTATCGATCATATCTGCATAATATGGTTAATAATATGAGTTAGATTGATAATAATAAGAGTAATGAGTGTAGTAATTGTCGTTCTATCGATCATATCTGCATAATAAGCTAATAATAAGAGTTAGATTGATAATAATAAGAGTAATGAGTATTGCAATTGTCGTTCTATCGATCATATCTGCATAATATGGTTAATAATATGAGTTAGATTGATAATAATAAGAGTAATAAGTATAGTAATTGTCGTTCTATCGATCATATAAGCATAATATGACTAATAATATGAGTTAGATTGATAACAGTGAATGTAGTAAGTATAGTAATTGTCGTTCTATCGGTTATATGACCAAAATATGGCTAATAATATGAGTTAGATTGATAACAGTGAGTGTAATATGTATAGTAATTTTCGTTCTATCTATCATGTAAGCATAATATGGCCAATAATATGAGTTAGATTGATAATATTAAGAGTAATAAGTATAGTAATTGTCGTTCTATCGGTTATATGACCAAAATATGGCTAATAATATGAGTTAGATTGATAACAGTGAGTGTAATAAGTATAGTAATTTTCGTTCTATCTATCATGTAAGCATAATATGGCTAATAATATGAGTTAGATTGATAATAATAAGAGTAATAAGTATAGTAATTGTCGTTCTATCGATCATATAAGCATAATATGGCCAATAATATGAGTTAGATTGATAATAATATGAGTAATAGTTATAGTAATTGTCGTTCTATCGATCATATCTGCATAATATGGTTAATAATATGAGTTAGATTGATAATAATAAGAGTAATGAGTGTAGTAATTGTCGTTCTATCGATCATATCTGCATAATAAGCTAATAATAAGAGTTAGATTGATAATAATAAGAGTAATGAGTATAGTATTTGTCGTCCTATCGATCATATAAGCATAATATGGCTAATAATGTGAGTTAGATTGATAATAATAAGAGTAATAAGTACAGTAATTGTCGTTCTATCGATCATATAACCATAATATGGCTAATAATATGAGTTAGATTGATAATAGTGAGTGTAATAAGTATAGTAATTGTCGTTCTATCGATCATATAATCATAATACGGCTAATAATATGAGTTAGATTGATAATAATAAGAGTAATAAGTATAGTAATTGTCGATCTATCGATCATATAAGCATAATATGGCTAATAATATGAGTTAGATTGATAATAATAAGAGTAATGAGTATAGTATTTGTCGTCCTATCGATCATATAAGCATAATATGGCTAATAATATGAGTTGGATTGATAATAATAAGAGTAATAAGTATAGTAATTGTCGTTCTATCGGTCATATAACCATAATATGGCTAATAATATGAGTTAGATTGATAACAGTGAGTGTAGTAAGTATAGTAATTGTCGTTCTATCGATCATATAATCATAATACGGCTAATAATATGAGTTAGATTGATAATAATAAGAGTAATAAGTATAGTAATTGTCGATCTATCGATCATATAAACATAATATGGCTAATAATATGAGTTAGATTGATAATAATAAGAGTAATAAGTATAGTAATTGTCGTTCTATCGATCATATAAGCATAATATGGCTAATAATATGAGTTAGATTGATAATAATAAGAGTAATGAGTATAGTATTTGTCGTCCTATCGATCATATAAGCATAATATGGCTAATAATATGAGTTAGATTGATAATAATAAGAGTAATAAGTATAGTAATTGTCGTTCTATCGGTCATATAACCATAATATGGCTAATAATATGAGTTAGATTGATAACAGTGAGTGTAGTAAGTATAGTAATTGTCGTTCTATCGATCATATAATCATAATACGGCTAATAATATGAGTTAGATTGATAATAATAAGAGTAATAAGTATAGTAATTGTCGATCTATCGATCATATAAGCATAATATGGCTAATAATATGAGTTAGATTGATAACAGTGAGTGTAGTAAGTATAGTAATTGTCGTTCTATCGATCATATAATCATAATACGGCTAATAATATGAGTTAGATTGATAATAATAAGAGTAATAAGTATAGTAATTGTCGTTCTATCGATCACATCTGCATAATATGGTTAATAATATGAGTTAGAGTGATAATAATAAGAGTAATAAGTATAGTAATTGTCGTTCTATCGATCATATAAGCATAACATGACTAATAATATGAGTTAGATTGATAACAGTGAGTATAATAAGTATAGTAATTGTCGTTCTATCGGTTATATAACCAAAATATGGCTAATAATATGAGTTAGATTGATAACAGTGAGTGTAATAAGTATAGTAATTTTCGTTCTATCGATCATATAAGCATAATATGGCTAATAATATGAGTTAGATTGATAATATTAAGAGTAATAAGTATAGTAATTGTCGTTCTATCGATCATATAAGCATAATATGGCTAATAATATGTGTTAGATTGATAATAGTAAGAGTAATGAGTATAGTAATTGTCGTACTATCGATCATATAATCATAATATGTCCAATAATATGAGTTAGAATGATAATAATAAGAGTAATTATTATAGTAATTGTCGTACTATCGATCATATAAGCATAATATGGATAATAATGTGAGTTAGATTGATAATAATAAGAGTAATAAGTATAGTAATTGTCGTTCTATCGATCATATAAGCATAATATGGCTAATAATGTGAGTTAGATTGATAACAGTAAGAGTAATAATTATAGTAATTGTCGTTCTATCGATCATATCTGCATAATATGGTTAATAATATGAGTTAGATTGATAATAATAAGAGTAATGAGTATAGTAATTGTCGTTCTATCGATCATATCTGCATAATATGGTTCATAATATGAGTTGGATTGATAACAGTGAGTGCAATAAGTATAGTAATTGTCGTTATATCGGTTATATAACCAAAATATGGCTAATAATATGAGTTAGATTGATAACAGTGAGTGTAATAAGTATAGTAATTTTCGTTCTATCGATCATATAAGCATAATATGGCCAATAATATGAGTTAGATTGATAATATTAAGAGTAATAAGTATAGTAATTGTCGTTCTATCGGTTATATAACCAAAATACGGCTAATAATATGAGTTAGATTGATAACAGTGAGTGTAATAAGTATAGTAATTTTCGTTCTATCTATCATATAAGCATAATATGGCTAATAATATGAGTTAGATTGATAATAATAAGAGTAATAAGTATAGTAATTGCCGTTCTATCGATCATATAAGCATAATATGGCCAATAATATGAGTTAGATTGATAATAATAAGAGTAATAATTATAGTAACTGTCGTTCTATCGATCATATCTGCATAATATGGTTAATAATATGAGTTAGATTGATAATAATAAGAGTAATGAGTATAGTAATTGTCGTTCTATCGATCATATCTGCATAATATGTTTCATAATATTAGTTTGGATTGATAACAGTGAGTGCAATAAGTATATTAATTGTCGTTCTATCGGTTATATAACCAAAATATGGCTAATAATATGAGTTAGGTTGATAACAGTGAGTGTAATAAGTATAGTACTTTTCGTTCTATCGATCATATAAGCATAATATGGCTAAAAATATGAGTTAGATTGATAATAATAAGAGTAATAAGTATAGTCATTGTCGTTCTATCGATCATATAAGCATAATATGGCCAATAATATGAGTTAGATTGATAATAATATGCGTAATAATTATAGTAATTGTCGTTCTATCCATCATATCTGCATAATATGGTTAATAATATGAGTTAGATTGATAATAATAAGAGTAATGAGTATAGTAATTGTCGTTCTATCGATCATATCTGCATAATAAGCTAATAATATGAGTTAGATTAATAATAATAAGAGTAATGAGTATTGCAATTGCCGTTCTATCGATCATATAAGCATAATATGGCTAATAATATGAGTTAGATTGATAACAATAAGAGTAATAATTATAGTAATTGTCGTTCTATCGATCATATCTGCATAATATGGTTAATAATATGAGTTAGATTGATAATAATAAGAGTAATAAGTATAGTAATTGTCGTTCTATCGATCATATAAGCATAATATGACTAATAATATGAGTTAGATTGATAACAGTGAGTGTAGTAAGTATAGTAATTGTCGTTCTATCGGTTATATAACCAAAATATGGCTAATAATATGAGTTAGGTTGATAACAGTGAGTGTAATAAGTACAGTACTTTTCGTTCTATCGATCATGTAAGCATAATGTGGCTAATAATATGAGCTGGATTGATAATAATAAGAGTACTAAGTATAGTAATTGTCGATCTATCGATCATATAAGCATAATATGGCTAATAATATGAGTTAGATTGATAATACTAAGAGTAGTGAGTATAGTAATTCTCGTTCTATCGATCATATAAGCATAATATGGCTAATAATATGAGTTGGATTGATAATAATAAGAGTAATAAGTATAGTAATTGTGGTTCCATCGATCATATAAGCATAATATGGCTAATAATATGAGTTAGATTGATAACAGTGAGTGTAGTAAGTATAGTAATTGTCGTTCTATCGATCATATAAGCATAATATGGCTAATAATGTGAGTTAGATTGATAACAGTAAGAGTAATAATTATAGTAATTGTCGTTCTATCGATCATATCTGCATAATATGGTTAATAATATGAGTTAGATTGATAATAATAGGAGTAATGAGTATAGTATTTGTCGTCCTATCGATCATATAAGCATAATATGGCTAATAATATGAGTTGGATTGATAATAATAAGAGTAATAAGTATAGTAATTGTCGTTCTATCGGTCATATAACCATAATATGGCTAATAATATGAGTTAGATTGATAACAGTGAGTGTAGTAAGTATAGTAATTGTCGTTCTATCGATCATATAATCGTAATACGGCTAATAATATGAGTTAGATTGATAATAATAAGAGTAATAAGTATAGTAATTGTCGATCTATCGATCATATATACGCATAATATGGCTAATAATATGAGTTAGATTGATAATAATAAGAGTAATGAGTATAGTATTTGTCGTCCTATCGATCATATAAGCATAATATGGCCAATAATATGAGTTAGATTGATAATATTAAGAGTAATAAGTATAGTAATTGTCGTTCTATCGGTTATATAACCAAAATATGGCTAATAATATGAGTTAGATTGATAACAGTGAGTGTAATAAGTATAGTAATTTTCGTTGTATCTATCATATAAGCATAATATGGCCAATAATATGAGTTAGATTGATAATAATAAGAGTAATAATTATAGTAACTGTCGTTCTATCGATCATATCTGCATAATATGGTTAATAATATGAGTTAGATTGATAATAATAAGAGTAATGAGTATAGTAATTGTCGTTCTATCGATCATATCTGCATAATATGTTTCATAATATGAGTTTGGATTGATAACAGTGAGTGCAATAAGTATATTAATTGTCGTTCTATCGGTTATATAACCAAAATATGGCTAATAATATGAGTTACGTTGATAACAGTGAGTGTAATAAGTATAGTACTTTTCGTTCTATCGATCATATAAGCATAATATGGCTAAAAATATGAGTTAGATTGATAATAATAAGAGTAATAAGTATAGTCATTGTCGTTCTATCGATCATATAAGCATAATATGGCCAATAATATGAGTTAGATTGATAATAATATGCGTAATAATTATAGTAATTGTCGTTCTATCGATCATATCTGCATAATATGGTTAATAATATGAGTTAGATTGATAATAATAAGAGTAATGAGTATAGTAATTGTCGTTCTATCGATCATATCTGCATAATAAGCTAATAATATGAGTTAGATTGATAATAATAAGAGTAATGAGTATTGCAATTGCCGTTCTATCGATCATATAAGCATAATATGGCTAATAATATGAGTTAGATTGATAACAATAAGAGTAATAATTATAGTAATTGTCGTTCTATCGATCATATCTGCATAATATGGTTAATAATATGAGTTAGATTGATAATAATAAGAGTAATAAGTATAGTAATTGTCGTTCTATCGATCATATAAGCATAATATGACTAATAATATGAGTTAGATTGATAACAGTGAGTGTAGTAAGTATAGTAATTGTCGTTCTATCGGTTATATAACCAAAATATGGCTAATAATATGAGTTAGGTTGATAACAGTGAGTGTAATAAGTATAGTAATTGTCGTTCTATCGGTCATATAACCATAATATGGCTAATAATATGAGTTAGATTGATAACAGTGAGTGTAGTAAGTATAGTAATCGTCGTTCTATCGATCATATAATCATAATACGGCTAATAATATCAGTTAGATTGATAATAATAAGAGTAATAAGTATAGTAATTGTCGATCTATCGATCATATAAGCATAATATGGCTAATAATATGAGTTAGATTGATAATAATAAGAGTAATGAGTATAGTATTTGTCGTCCTATCGATCATATAAGCATAATATGGCTAATGATATGAGTTGGATTGATAATAATAAGAGTAATAAGTATAGTAATTGTCGTTCTATCGGTCATATAACCATAATATGGCTAATAATATGAGTTAGATTGATAACAGTGAGTGTAGTAAGTATAGTAATTGTCGTTCTATCGATCATATAATCATAATACGGCTAATAATATGAGTTAGATTGATAATAATAAGAGTAATAAGTATAGTAATTGTCGATCTATCGATCATATATACGCATAATATGGCTAATAATATGAGTTAGATTGATAATAATAAGAGTAATGAGTATAGTATTTGTCGTCCTATCGATCATATAAGCATAATATGACTAATAATATGAGTTAGATTGATAACAGTGAGTGTAGTAAGTATAGTAATTGTCGTTCTATCGGTTATATAACCAAAATATGGCTAATAATATGAGTTAGGTTGATAACAGTGAGTGTAATAAGTACAGTACTTTTCGTTCTATCGATCATGTAAGCATAATGTGGCTAATAATATGAGCTAGATTGATAATAATAAGAGTACTAAGTATAGTAATTGTCGATCTATCGATCATATAAGCATAATATGGCTAATAATATGAGTTAGATTGATAATACTAAGAGTAGTGAGTATAGTAATTCTCGTTCTATCGATCATATAAGCATAATATGGCCAATAATATGAGTTAGATTGATAAAAATAAGAATAATAAGTATAGTAATTGTCGTTCTATCGATCATATAAGCACAATATGGCTAATAATATGAGTTAGATTGATAATACTAAGAGTAGTGAGTATAGTAATTCTCATTCTATCTATCATATAAGCATAATATGGCTAATAATATGAGTTAGATTGATAAAAATAAGAATAATAAGTATAGTAATTGTCGTTCTATCGATCATATAAGCACAATATGGCTAATAATATGAGTTAGATTGATAATAATAAGAGTAATAAGTATAGTAATTGTCGTTCTATCGATCATATAACCATAATATGGCTAATAGCATGAGTTAGATTGATAATAATAAGAGTAATGAGTATAGTATTTGTCGTCCTATCGATCATATAAGCATAATATGGCTAATAATATGAGTTGGATTGATAATAATAAGAGTAATAAGTATAGTAATTGTCGTTCTATCGGTCATATAACCATAATATGGCTAATAATATGAGTTAGATTGATAACAGTGAGTGTAGTAAGTATAGTAATTGTCGTTCTATCGATCATATAATCGTAATACGGCTAATAATATGAGTTAGATTGATAATAATAAGAGTAATAAGTATAGTAATTGTCGATCTATCGATCATATATACGCATAATATGGCTAATAATATGAGTTAGATTGATAATAATAAGAGTAATGAGTATAGCATTTGTCGTCCTATCGATCATATAAGCATAATATGGCTAATAATGTGAGTTAGATTGATAATAATAAGAGTAATAAGTACAGTAATTGTCGTTCTATCGATCATATAACCATAATATGGCTAATAATATGAGTTAGATTGATAATAGTGAGTGTAATAAGTATAGTAATTGTCGTTCTATCGATCATATAATCATAATACGGCTAATAATATGAGTTAGATTGATAATAATAAGAGTAATAAGTATAGTAATTGTCGATCTATCGATCATATAAGCATAATATGGCTAATAATATGAGTTAGATTGATAATAATAAGAGTAATGAGTATAGTATTTGTCGTCCTATCGATCATATAAGCATAATATGGCTAATAATATGAGTTGGATTGATAATAATAAGAGTAATAAGTATAGTAATTGTCGTTCTATCGGTCATATAACCAGAATATGGCTAATAATATGAGTTAGATTGATAACAGTGAGTGTAGTAAGTATAGTAATTGTCGTTCTATCGATCATATAATCATAATACGGCTAATAATATGAGTTAGATTGATAATAATAAGAGTAATAAGTATAGTAATTGTCGATCTATCGATCATATATACGCATAATATGGCTAATAATATGAGTTAGATTGATAACAGTGAGTGTAGTAAGTATAGTAATTGTCGTTCTATCGATCATATAATCATAATACGGCTAATAATATGAGTTAGATTGATAATAATAAGAGTAATAAGTATAGTAATTGTCGTTCTATCGATCACATCTGCATAATATGGTTAATAATATGAGTTAGAGTGATAATAATAAGAGTAATAAGTATAGTAATTGTCGTTCTATCGATCATATAAGCATAACATGACTAATAATATGAGTTAGATTGATAACAGTGAGTATAATAAGTATAGTAATTGTCGTTCTATCGGTTATATAACCAAAATATGGCTAATAATATGAGTTAGATTGATGACAGTGAGTGTAATAAGTATAGTAATTTTCGTTCTATCGATCATATAAGCATAATATGGCTAATAATATGAGTTAGATTGATAATATTAAGAGTAATAAGTATAGTAATTGTCGTTCTATCGATCATATAAGCATAATATGGCTAATAATATGTGTTAGATTGATAATAGTAAGAGTAATGAGTATAGTAATTGTCGTACTATCGATCATATAATCATAATATGTCCAATAATATGAGTTAGAATGATAATAATAAGAGTAATTATTATAGTAATTGTCGTACTATCGATCATATAAGCATAATATGGATAATAATGTGAGTTAGATTGATAATAATAAGAGTAATAAGTATAGTAATTGTCGTTCTATCGATCATATAAGCATAATATGGCTAATAATGTGAGTTAGATTGATAACAGTAAGAGTAATAATTATAGTAATTGTCGTTCTATCGATCATATCTGCATAATATGGTTAATAATATGAGTTAGATTGATAATAATAAGAGTAATGAGTATAGTAATTGTCGTTCTATCGATCATATCTGCATAATATGGTTCATAATATGAGTTGGATTGATAACAGTGAGTGCAATAAGTATAGTAATTGTCGTTATATCGGTTATATAACCAAAATATGGCTAATAATATGAGTTAGATTGATAACAGTGAGTGTAATAAGTATAGTAATTTTCGTTCTATCGATCATATAAGCATAATATGGCCAATAATATGAGTTAGATTGATAATATTAAGAGTAATAAGTATAGTAATTGTCGTTCTATCGATCATATCTGCATAATATGTTTCATAATATGAGTTTGGATTGATAACAGTGAGTGCAATAAGTATATTAATTGTCGTTCTATCGGTTATATAACCAAAATATGGCTAATAATATGAGTTAGGTTGATAACAGTGAGTGTAATAAGTATAGTACTTTTCGTTCTATCGATCATATAAGCATAATATGGCTAAAAATATGAGTTAGATTGATAATAATAAGAGTAATAAGTATAGTCATTGTCGTTCTATCGATCATATAAGCATAATATGGCCAATAATATGAGTTAGATTGATAATAATATGCGTAATAATTATAGTAATTGTCGTTCTATCGATCATATCTGCATAATATGGTTAATAATATGAGTTAGATTGATAATAATAAGAGTAATGAGTATAGTAATTGTCGTTCTATCGATCATATCTGCATAATAAGCTAATAATATGAGTTAGATTGATAATAATAAGAGTAATGAGTATTGCAATTGCCGTTCTATCGATCATATAAGCATAATATGGCTAATAATATGAGTTAGATTGATAACAATAAGAGTAATAATTATAGTAATTGTCGTTCTATCGATCATATCTGCATAATATGGTTAATAATATGAGTTAGATTGATAATAATAAGAGTAATAAGTATAGTAATTGTCGTTCTATCGATCATATAAGCATAATATGACTAATAATATGAGTTAGATTGATAACAGTGAGTGTAGTAAGTATAGTAATTGTCGTTCTATCGGTTATATAACCAAAATATGGCTAATAATATGAGTTAGGTTGATAACAGTGAGTGTAATAAGTATAGTACTTTTCGTTCTATCGATCATGTAAGCATAATGTGGCTAATAATATGAGCTAGATTGATAATAATAAGAGTACTAAGTATAGTAATTGTCGATCTATCGATCATATAAGCATAATATGGCTAATAATATGAGTTAGATTGATAATACTAAGAGTAGTGAGTATAGTAATTCTCGTTCTATCGATCATATAAGCATAATATGGCTAATAATATGAGTTAGATTAATAATAATAAGAGTAATAAGTATAGTAATTGTGGTTCCATCGATCATATAAGCATAATATGGCTAATAATATGAGTTAGATTGATAATACTAAGAGTAGTGAGTATAGTAATTCTCATTCTATCTATCATATAAGCATAATATGGCTAATAATATGAGTTAGATTGATAAAAATAAGAATAATAAGTATAGTAATTGTCGTTCTATCGATCATATAAGCACAATATGGCTAATAATATGAGTTAGATTGATAATAATAAGAGTAATAAGTATAGTAATTGTCGTTCTATCGATCATATAACCATAATATGGCTAATAGCATGAGTTAGATTGATAATAATAAGAGTAATGAGTATAGTAATTGTCGTTCTATCGATCATATCTGCATAATATGGTTAATAATATGAGTTAGATTGATAATAATAAGAGTAATAAGTATAGTAATTGTCGTTCTATCGGTCATATAACCATAATATGGCTAATAATATGAGTTAGATTGATAACAGTGAGTGTAGTAAGTATAGTAATTGTCGTTCTATCGATCATATAATCATAATACGGCTAATAATATGAGTTAGATTGATAATAATAAGAGTAATAAGTATAGTAATTGTCGATCTATCGATCATATATACGCATAATATGGCTAATAATATGAGTTAGATTGATAATAATAAGAGTAATGAGTATAGTATTTGTCGTCCTATCGATCATATAAGCATAATATGGCTAATAATATGAGTTGGATTGATAATAATAAGAGTAATAAGTATAGTAATTGTCGTTCTATCGGTCATATAACCGTAATATGGCTAATAATATGAGTTAGATTGATAACAGTGAGTGTAGCAAGTATAGTAATTGTCGTTCTATCGATCATATAATCATAATACGGCTAATAATATGAGTTAGATTGATAATAATAAGAGTAATAAGTATAGTAATTGTCGTTCTATCGATCACATCTGCATAATATGGTTAATAATATGAGTTAGATTGATAATAATTAGAGTAATAAGTATAGTAATTGTGGTTCTATCGATCATATAAGCATATCATGACTAATAATATGAGTTAGATTGATAACAGTGAGTATAATAAGTATAGTAATTGTCGTTCTATCGGTTATATAAGCATAATATGGCTAATAATATGAGTTAGATTGATAATAATAAGAGTAATAACTATAGTAATTGTCGTTCTATCGATCATATAAGCATAATATGGCTAATAATATGAGTTAGATTGATAATAATAAGAGTAATGAGTATAGTATTTGTCGTCCTATCGATCATATAAGCATAATATGGCTAATAATATGAGTTAGATTGATAATAATAAGAGTAATGAGTATAGTATTTGTCGTCCTATCGATCATATAAGCATAATATGGCTAATAATATGAGTTGGATTGATAATAATAAGAGTAATAAGTATAGTAATTGTCGTTCTATCGGTCATATAACCATAATATGGCTAATAATATGAGTTAGATTGATAACAGTGAGTGTAGTAAGTATAGTAATTGTCGTTCTATCGATCATATAATCGTAATACGGCTAATAATATGAGTTAGATTGATAATAATAAGAGTAATAAGTATAGTAATTGTCGTTCTATCGGTCATATAACCATAATATGGCTAATAATATGAGTTAGATTGATAACAGTGAGTGTAGTAAGTATAGTAATTGTCGTTCTATCGATCATATAATCATAATACGGCTAATAATATGAGTTAGATTGATAATAATAAGAGTAATAAGTATAGTAATTGTCGATCTATCGATCATATAAGCATAATATGGCTAATAATATGAGTTAGATTGATAATAATAAGAGTAATGAGTATAGTATTTGTCGTCCTATCGATCATATAAGCATAATATGGCTAATAATATGAGTTGGATTGATAATAATAAGAGTAATAAGTATAGTAATTGTCGTTCTATCGGTCATATAACCATAATATGGCTAATAATATGAGTTAGATTGATAACAGTGAGTGTAGTAAGTATAGTAATTGTCGTTCTATCGATCATATAATCGTAATACGGCTAATAATATGAGTTAGATTGATAATAATAAGAGTAATAAGTATAGTAATTGTCGATCTATCGATCATATATACGCATAATATGGCTAATAATATGAGTTAGATTGATAATAATAAGAGTAATGAGTATAGTATTTGTCGTCCTATCGATCATATAAGCATAATATGGCCAATAATATGAGTTAGATTGATAATATTAAGAGTAATAAGTATAGTAATTGTCGTTCTATCGGTTATATAACCAAAATATGGCTAATAATATGAGTTAGATTGATAACAGTGAGTGTAATAAGTATAGTAATTTTCGTTCTATCTATCATATAAGCATAATATGGCCAATAATATGAGTTAGATTGATAATAATAAGAGTAATAATTATAGTAACTGTCGTTCTATCGATCATATCTGCATAATATGGTTAATAATATGAGTTAGATTGATAATAATAAGAGTAATGAGTATAGTAATTGTCGTTCTATCGATCATATCTGCATAATATGTTTCATAATATGAGTTTGGATTGATAACAGTGAGTGCAATAAGTATATTAATTGTCGTTCTATCGGTTATATAACCAAAATATGGCTAATAATATGAGTTACGTTGATAACAGTGAGTGTAATAAGTATAGTACTTTTCGTTCTATCGATCATATAAGCATAATATGGCTAAAAATATGAGTTAGATTGATAATAATAAGAGTAATAAGTATAGTCATTGTCGTTCTATCGATCATATAAGCATAATATGGCCAATAATATGAGTTAGATTGATAATAATATGCGTAATAATTATAGTAATTGTCGTTCTATCGATCATATCTGCATAATATGGTTAATAATATGAGTTAGATTGATAATAATAAGAGTAATGAGTATAGTAATTGTCGTTCTATCGATCATATCTGCATAATAAGCTAATAATATGAGTTAGATTGATAATAATAAGAGTAATGAGTATTGCAATTGCCGTTCTATCGATCATATAAGCATAATATGGCTAATAATATGAGTTAGATTGATAACAATAAGAGTAATAATTATAGTAATTGTCGTTCTATCGATCATATAAGCATAATATGGCTAAAAATATGAGTTAGATTGATAATAATAAGAGTAATAAGTATAGTCATTGTCGTTCTATCGATCATATAAGCATAATATGGCCAATAATATGAGTTAGATTGATAATAATATGCGTAATAATTATAGTAATTGTCGTTCTATCGATCATATCTGCATAATATGGTTAATAATATGAGTTAGATTGATAATAATAAGAGTAATGAGTATAGTAATTGTCGTTCTATCGATCATATCTGCATAATAAGCTAATAATATGAGTTAGATTGATAATAATAAGAGTAATGAGTATTGCAATTGCCGTTCTATCGATCATATAAGCATAATATGGCTAATAATATGAGTTAGATTGATAACAATAAGAGTAATAATTATAGTAATTGTCGTTCTATCGATCATATAAGCATAATATGACTAATAATATGAGTTAGATTGATAACAGTGAGTGTAGTAAGTATAGTAATTGTCGTTCTATCGGTTATATAACCAAAATATGGCTAATAATATGAGTTAGGTTGATAACAGTGAGTGTAATAAGTATAGTACTTTTCGTTCTATCGATCATGTAAGCATAATGTGGCTAATAATATGAGCTAGATTGATAATAATAAGAGTACTAAGTATAGTAATTGTCGATCTATCGATCATATAAGCATAATATGGCTAATAATATGAGTTAGATTGATAATACTAAGAGTAGTGAGTATAGTAATTCTCGTTCTATCGATCATATAAGCATAATATGGCTAATAATATGAGTTAGATTAATAATAATAAGAGTAATAAGTATAGTAATTGTGGTTCCATCGATCATATAAGCATAATATGGCTAATAATATGAGTTAGATTGATAATACTAAGAGTAGTGAGTATAGTAATTCTCATTCTATCTATCATATAAGCATAATATGGCTAATAATATGAGTTAGATTGATAAAAATAAGAATAATAAGTATAGTAATTGTCGTTCTATCGATCATATAAGCACAATATGGCTAATAATATGAGTTAGATTGATAATAATAAGAGTAATAAGTATAGTAATTGTCGTTCTATCGATCATATAACCATAATATGGCTAATAGCATGAGTTAGATTGATAATAATAAGAGTAATGAGTATAGTAATTGTCGTTCTATCGATCATATCTGCATAATATGGTTAATAATATGAGTTAGATTGATAATAATAAGAGTAATAAGTATAGTAATTGTCGTTCTATCGGTCATATAACCATAATATGGCTAATAATATGAGTTAGATTGATAACAGTGAGTGTAGTAAGTATAGTAATTGTCGTTCTATCGATCATATAATCATAATACGGCTAATAATATGAGTTAGATTGATAATAATAAGAGTAATAAGTATAGTAATTGTCGATCTATCGATCATATATACGCATAATATGGCTAATAATATGAGTTAGATTGATAATAATAAGAGTAATGAGTATAGTATTTGTCGTCCTATCGATCATATAAGCATAATATGGCTAATAATATGAGTTGGATTGATAATAATAAGAGTAATAAGTATAGTAATTGTCGTTCTATCGGTCATATAACCGTAATATGGCTAATAATATGAGTTAGATTGATAACAGTGAGTGTAGCAAGTATAGTAATTGTCGTTCTATCGATCATATAATCATAATACGGCTAATAATATGAGTTAGATTGATAATAAGAAGAGTAATAAGTATAGTAATTGTCGTTCTATCGATCACATCTGCATAATATGGTTAATAATATGAGTTAGATTGATAATAATTAGAGTAATAAGTATAGTAATTGTGGTTCTATCGATCATATAAGCATATCATGACTAATAATATGAGTTAGATTGATAACAGTGAGTATAATAAGTATAGTAATTGTCGTTCTATCGGTTATATAAGCATAATATGGCTAATAATATGAGTTAGATTGATAATAATAAGAGTAATAACTATAGTAATTGTCGTTCTATCGATCATATAAGCATAATATGGCTAATAATATGAGTTAGATTGATAATAATAAGAGTAATGAGTATAGTATTTGTCGTCCTATCGATCATATAAGCATAATATGGCTAATAATATGAGTTAGATTGATAATAATAAGAGTAATGAGTATAGTATTTGTCGTCCTATCGATCATATAAGCATAATATGGCTAATAATATGAGTTGGATTGATAATAATAAGAGTAATAAGTATAGTAATTGTCGTTCTATCGGTCATATAACCATAATATGGCTAATAATATGAGTTAGATTGATAACAGTGAGTGTAGTAAGTATAGTAATTGTCGTTCTATCGATCATATAATCGTAATACGGCTAATAATATGAGTTAGATTGATAATAATAAGAGTAATAAGTATAGTAATTGTCGTTCTATCGGTCATATAACCATAATATGGCTAATAATATGAGTTAGATTGATAACAGTGAGTGTAGTAAGTATAGTAATTGTCGTTCTATCGATCATATAATCATAATACGGCTAATAATATGAGTTAGATTGATAATAATAAGAGTAATAAGTATAGTAATTGTCGATCTATCGATCATATAAGCATAATATGGCTAATAATATGAGTTAGATTGATAATAATAAGAGTAATGAGTATAGTATTTGTCGTCCTATCGATCATATAAGCATAATATGGCTAATAATATGAGTTGGATTGATAATAATAAGAGTAATAAGTATAGTAATTGTCGTTCTATCGGTCATATAACCATAATATGGCTAATAATATGAGTTAGATTGATAACAGTGAGTGTAGTAAGTATAGTAATTGTCGTTCTATCGATCATATAATCGTAATACGGCTAATAATATGAGTTAGATTGATAATAATAAGAGTAATAAGTATAGTAATTGTCGATCTATCGATCATATATACGCATAATATGGCTAATAATATGAGTTAGATTGATAATAATAAGAGTAATGAGTATAGTATTTGTCGTCCTATCGATCATATAAGCATAATATGGCCAATAATATGAGTTAGATTGATAATATTAAGAGTAATAAGTATAGTAATTGTCGTTCTATCGGTTATATAACCAAAATATGGCTAATAATATGAGTTAGATTGATAACAGTGAGTGTAATAAGTATAGTAATTTTCGTTCTATCTATCATATAAGCATAATATGGCCAATAATATGAGTTAGATTGATAATAATAAGAGTAATAATTATAGTAACTGTCGTTCTATCGATCATATCTGCATAATATGGTTAATAATATGAGTTAGATTGATAATAATAAGAGTAATGAGTATAGTAATTGTCGTTCTATCGATCATATCTGCATAATATGTTTCATAATATGAGTTTGGATTGATAACAGTGAGTGCAATAAGTATATTAATTGTCGTTCTATCGGTTATATAACCAAAATATGGCTAATAATATGAGTTACGTTGATAACAGTGAGTGTAATAAGTATAGTACTTTTCGTTCTATCGATCATATAAGCATAATATGGCTAAAAATATGAGTTAGATTGATAATAATAAGAGTAATAAGTATAGTCATTGTCGTTCTATCGATCATATAAGCATAATATGGCCAATAATATGAGTTAGATTGATAATAATATGCGTAATAATTATAGTAATTGTCGTTCTATCGATCATATCTGCATAATATGGTTAATAATATGAGTTAGATTGATAATAATAAGAGTAATGAGTATAGTAATTGTCGTTCTATCGATCATATCTGCATAATAAGCTAATAATATGAGTTAGATTGATAATAATAAGAGTAATGAGTATTGCAATTGCCGTTCTATCGATCATATAAGCATAATATGGCTAATAATATGAGTTAGATTGATAACAATAAGAGTAATAATTATAGTAATTGTCGTTCTATCGATCATATAAGCATAATATGGCTAAAAATATGAGTTAGATTGATAATAATAAGAGTAATAAGTATAGTCATTGTCGTTCTATCGATCATATAAGCATAATATGGCCAATAATATGAGTTAGATTGATAATAATATGCGTAATAATTATAGTAATTGTCGTTCTATCGATCATATCTGCATAATATGGTTAATAATATGAGTTAGATTGATAATAATAAGAGTAATGAGTATAGTAATTGTCGTTCTATCGATCATATCTGCATAATAAGCTAATAATATGAGTTAGATTGATAATAATAAGAGTAATGAGTATTGCAATTGCCGTTCTATCGATCATATAAGCATAATATGGCTAATAATATGAGTTAGATTGATAACAATAAGAGTAATAATTATAGTAATTGTCGTTCTATCGATCATATCTGCATAATATGGTTAATAATATGAGTTAGATTGATAATAATAAGAGTAATAAGTATAGTAATTGTCGTTCTATCGATCATATAAGCATAATATGACTAATAATATGAGTTAGATTGATAACAGTGAGTGTAGTAAGTATAGTAATTGTCGTTCTATCGGTTATATAACCAAAATATGGCTAATAATATGAGTTAGGTTGATAACAGTGAGTGTAATAAGTATAGTACTTTTCGTTCTATCGATCATGTAAGCATAATGTGGCTAATAATATGAGCTAGATTGATAATAATAAGAGTACTAAGTATAGTAATTGTCGATCTATCGATCATATAAGCATAATATGGCTAATAATATGAGTTAGATTGATAATACTAAGAGTAGTGAGTATAGTAATTCTCGTTCTATCGATCATATAAGCATAATATGGCTAATAATATGAGTTAGATTAATAATAATAAGAGTAATAAGTATAGTAATTGTGGTTCCATCGATCATATAAGCATAATATGGCTAATAATATGAGTTAGATTGATAATACTAAGAGTAGTGAGTATAGTAATTCTCATTCTATCTATCATATAAGCATAATATGGCTAATAATATGAGTTAGATTGATAAAAATAAGAATAATAAGTATAGTAATTGTCGTTCTATCGATCATATAAGCACAATATGGCTAATAATATGAGTTAGATTGATAATAATAAGAGTAATAAGTATAGTAATTGTCGTTCTATCGATCATATAACCATAATATGGCTAATAGCATGAGTTAGATTGATAATAATAAGAGTAATGAGTATAGTAATTGTCGTTCTATCGATCATATCTGCATAATATGGTTAATAATATGAGTTAGATTGATAATAATAAGAGTAATAAGTATAGTAATTGTCGTTCTATCGGTCATATAACCATAATATGGCTAATAATATGAGTTAGATTGATAACAGTGAGTGTAGTAAGTATAGTAATTGTCGTTCTATCGATCATATAATCATAATACGGCTAATAATATGAGTTAGATTGATAATAATAAGAGTAATAAGTATAGTAATTGTCGATCTATCGATCATATATACGCATAATATGGCTAATAATATGAGTTAGATTGATAATAATAAGAGTAATGAGTATAGTATTTGTCGTCCTATCGATCATATAAGCATAATATGGCTAATAATATGAGTTGGATTGATAATAATAAGAGTAATAAGTATAGTAATTGTCGTTCTATCGGTCATATAACCGTAATATGGCTAATAATATGAGTTAGATTGATAACAGTGAGTGTAGCAAGTATAGTAATTGTCGTTCTATCGATCATATAATCATAATACGGCTAATAATATGAGTTAGATTGATAATAATAAGAGTAATAAGTATAGTAATTGTCGTTCTATCGATCACATCTGCATAATATGGTTAATAATATGAGTTAGATTGATAATAATTAGAGTAATAAGTATAGTAATTGTGGTTCTATCGATCATATAAGCATATCATGACTAATAATATGAGTTAGATTGATAACAGTGAGTATAATAAGTATAGTAATTGTCGTTCTATCGGTTATATAAGCATAATATGGCTAATAATATGAGTTAGATTGATAATAATAAGAGTAATAACTATAGTAATTGTCGTTCTATCGATCATATAAGCATAATATGGCTAATAATATGAGTTAGATTGATAATAATAAGAGTAATGAGTATAGTATTTGTCGTCCTATCGATCATATAAGCATAATATGGCTAATAATATGAGTTAGATTGATAATAATAAGAGTAATGAGTATAGTATTTGTCGTCCTATCGATCATATAAGCATAATATGGCTAATAATATGAGTTGGATTGATAATAATAAGAGTAATAAGTATAGTAATTGTCGTTCTATCGGTCATATAACCATAATATGGCTAATAATATGAGTTAGATTGATAACAGTGAGTGTAGTAAGTATAGTAATTGTCGTTCTATCGATCATATAATCGTAATACGGCTAATAATATGAGTTAGATTGATAATAATAAGAGTAATAAGTATAGTAATTGTCGTTCTATCGGTCATATAACCATAATATGGCTAATAATATGAGTTAGATTGATAACAGTGAGTGTAGTAAGTATAGTAATTGTCGTTCTATCGATCATATAATCATAATACGGCTAATAATATGAGTTAGATTGATAATAATAAGAGTAATAAGTATAGTAATTGTCGATCTATCGATCATATAAGCATAATATGGCTAATAATATGAGTTAGATTGATAATAATAAGAGTAATGAGTATAGTATTTGTCGTCCTATCGATCATATAAGCATAATATGGCTAATAATATGAGTTGGATTGATAATAATAAGAGTAATAAGTATAGTAATTGTCGTTCTATCGGTCATATAACCATAATATGGCTAATAATATGAGTTAGATTGATAACAGTGAGTGTAGTAAGTATAGTAATTGTCGTTCTATCGATCATATAATCGTAATACGGCTAATAATATGAGTTAGATTGATAATAATAAGAGTAATAAGTATAGTAATTGTCGATCTATCGATCATATATACGCATAATATGGCTAATAATATGAGTTAGATTGATAATAATAAGAGTAATGAGTATAGTATTTGTCGTCCTATCGATCATATAAGCATAATATGGCCAATAATATGAGTTAGATTGATAATATTAAGAGTAATAAGTATAGTAATTGTCGTTCTATCGGTTATATAACCAAAATATGGCTAATAATATGAGTTAGATTGATAACAGTGAGTGTAATAAGTATAGTAATTTTCGTTCTATCTATCATATAAGCATAATATGGCCAATAATATGAGTTAGATTGATAATAATAAGAGTAATAATTATAGTAACTGTCGTTCTATCGATCATATCTGCATAATATGGTTAATAATATGAGTTAGATTGATAATAATAAGAGTAATGAGTATAGTAATTGTCGTTCTATCGATCATATCTGCATAATATGTTTCATAATATGAGTTTGGATTGATAACAGTGAGTGCAATAAGTATATTAATTGTCGTTCTATCGGTTATATAACCAAAATATGGCTAATAATATGAGTTACGTTGATAACAGTGAGTGTAATAAGTATAGTACTTTTCGTTCTATCGATCATATAAGCATAATATGGCTAAAAATATGAGTTAGATTGATAATAATAAGAGTAATAAGTATAGTCATTGTCGTTCTATCGATCATATAAGCATAATATGGCCAATAATATGAGTTAGATTGATAATAATATGCGTAATAATTATAGTAATTGTCGTTCTATCGATCATATCTGCATAATATGGTTAATAATATGAGTTAGATTGATAATAATAAGAGTAATGAGTATAGTAATTGTCGTTCTATCGATCATATCTGCATAATAAGCTAATAATATGAGTTAGATTGATAATAATAAGAGTAATGAGTATTGCAATTGCCGTTCTATCGATCATATAAGCATAATATGGCTAATAATATGAGTTAGATTGATAACAATAAGAGTAATAATTATAGTAATTGTCGTTCTATCGATCATATCTGCATAATATGGTTAATAATATGAGTTAGATTGATAATAATAAGAGTAATAAGTATAGTAATTGTCGTTCTATCGATCATATAAGCATAATATGACTAATAATATGAGTTAGATTGATAACAGTGAGTGTAGTAAGTATAGTAATTGTCGTTCTATCGGTTATATAACCAAAATATGGCTAATAATATGAGTTAGGTTGATAACAGTGAGTGTAATAAGTATAGTACTTTTCGTTGTATCGATCATACAACCATAATATGGCTAATAATATGAGTTAGATTGATAATAATAAGAGTAATAAGTATAGTAATTGTCGTTCTATCGATCATATAAGCCTAATATGGCCAATAATATGAGTTAGATTGATAATAATAAGAGTAATAATTATAGTAATTGTAGTTCTATCGATCATATCTGCATAATATGGTTAATAATATGAGTTAGATTGATAATAATAAGTGTAATGAGTATAGTAATTGTCGTTCTATTGATCATATCTGCATAATATGTTTCATAATATGAGTTGGATTGATAACTGTGAGTGCAATAAGTATAGTAATTGTCGTTCTATCGGTTATATAACCAAAATATGGCTAATAATATGAGTTAGATTGATAACAGTGAGTGTGCTAAGTATAGTAATTGTCGTTCTATCGGTCATATAAGCACAATACGGCTAATAATATGAGTTAGATTGATAATAATGAGAGTAATAGGTATAGTAATTTTCGTTCTATCGATCATATAAGCATAATATGGCCAATAATATGAGTTAGATTGATAATAATATGGGTAATAAGTATAGTAATTGTCGTTCTATCGATCATATAATCATAATACGGCTAATAATATGAGTTAGATTGATAATAATAAGAGTAATAAGTATAGTAATTGTCGATCTATCGATCATATAAGCATAATATGGCTAATAATATGAGTTATATTGATAATAATAGGAGTAATGAGTATAGTATTTGTCGTCCTATCGATCATATAAGCATAATATGGCTAATAATATGAGTTGGATTGATAATAATAAGAGTAATAAGTATAGTAATTGTCGTTCTATCGGTCATATAACCATAATATGGCTAATAATATGAGTTAGATTGATAACAGTGAGTGTAGTAAGTATAGTAATTGTCGTTCTATCGATCATATAATCATAATACGGCTAATAATATGAGTTAGATTGATAATAATAAGAGTAATAAGTATAGTAATTGTCGATCTATCGATCATATAAGCATAATATGGCTAATAATATGAGTTAGATTGATAATAATAAGAGTAATGAGTATAGTATTTGTCGTCCTATCGATCATATAAGCATAATATGGCTAATAATGTGAGTTAGATTGATAATAATAAGAGTAATAAGTACAGTAATTGTCGTTCTATCGATCATATAACCATAATATGGCTAATAATATGAGTTAGATTGATAATAGTGAGTGTAATATGTATAGTAATTGTCGTTCTATCGATCATATAATCATAATACGGCTAATAATATGAGTTAGATTGATAATAATAAGAGTAATAAGTATAGTAATTGTCGATCTATCGATCATATAAGCATAATATGGCTAATAATATGAGTTAGATTGATAATAATAAGAGTAATGAGTATAGTATTTGTCGTCCTATCGATCATATAAGCATAATATGGCTAATAATATGAGTTGGATTGATAATAATAAGAGTAATAAGTATAGTAATTGTCGTTCTATCGGTCATATAACCATAATATGGCTAATAATATGAGTTAGATTGATAACAGTGAGTGTAGTAAGTATAGTAATTGTCGTTCTATCGATCATATAATCGTAATACGGCTAATAATATGAGTTAGATTGATAATAATAAGAGTAATAAGTATAGTAATTGTCGTTCTATCGGTCATATAACCATAATATGGCTAATAATATGAGTTAGATTGATAACAGTGAGTGTAGTAAGTATAGTAATTGTCGTTCTATCGATCATATAATCATAATACGGCTAATAATATGAGTTAGATTGATAATAATAAGAGTAATAAGTATAGTAATTGTCGATCTATCGATCATATAAGCATAATATGGCTAATAATATGAGTTAGATTGATAATAATAAGAGTAATGAGTATAGTATTTGTCGTCCTATCGATCATATAAGCATAATATGGCTAATAATATGAGTTGGATTGATAATAATAAGAGTAATAAGTATAGTAATTGTCGTTCTATCGGTCATATAACCATAATATGGCTAATAATATGAGTTAGATTGATAACAGTGAGTGTAGTAAGTATAGTAATTGTCGTTCTATCGATCATATAATCGTAATACGGCTAATAATATGAGTTAGATTGATAATAATAAGAGTAATAAGTATAGTAATTGTCGATCTATCGATCATATATACGCATAATATGGCTAATAATATGAGTTAGATTGATAATAATAAGAGTAATGAGTATAGTATTTGTCGTCCTATCGATCATATAAGCATAATATGGCCAATAATATGAGTTAGATTGATAATATTAAGAGTAATAAGTATAGTAATTGTCGTTCTATCGGTTATATAACCAAAATATGGCTAATAATATGAGTTAGATTGATAACAGTGAGTGTAATAAGTATAGTAATTTTCGTTCTATCTATCATATAAGCATAATATGGCCAATAATATGAGTTAGATTGATAATAATAAGAGTAATAATTATAGTAACTGTCGTTCTATCGATCATATCTGCATAATATGGTTAATAATATGAGTTAGATTGATAATAATAAGAGTAATGAGTATAGTAATTGTCGTTCTATCGATCATATCTGCATAATATGTTTCATAATATGAGTTTGGATTGATAACAGTGAGTGCAATAAGTATATTAATTGTCGTTCTATCGGTTATATAACCAAAATATGGCTAATAATATGAGTTACGTTGATAACAGTGAGTGTAATAAGTATAGTACTTTTCGTTCTATCGATCATATAAGCATAATATGGCTAAAAATATGAGTTAGATTGATAATAATAAGAGTAATAAGTATAGTCATTGTCGTTCTATCGATCATATAAGCATAATATGGCCAATAATATGAGTTAGATTGATAATAATATGCGTAATAATTATAGTAATTGTCGTTCTATCGATCATATCTGCATAATATGGTTAATAATATGAGTTAGATTGATAATAATAAGAGTAATGAGTATAGTAATTGTCGTTCTATCGATCATATCTGCATAATAAGCTAATAATATGAGTTAGATTGATAATAATAAGAGTAATGAGTATTGCAATTGCCGTTCTATCGATCATATAAGCATAATATGGCTAATAATATGAGTTAGATTGATAACAATAAGAGTAATAATTATAGTAATTGTCGTTCTATCGATCATATCTGCATAATATGGTTAATAATATGAGTTAGATTGATAATAATAAGAGTAATAAGTATAGTAATTGTCGTTCTATCGATCATATAAGCATAATATGACTAATAATATGAGTTAGATTGATAACAGTGAGTGTAGTAAGTATAGTAATTGTCGTTCTATCGGTTATATAACCAAAATATGGCTAATAATATGAGTTAGGTTGATAACAGTGAGTGTAATAAGTATAGTACTTTTCGTTGTATCGATCATACAACCATAATATGGCTAATAATATGAGTTAGATTGATAATAATAAGAGTAATAAGTATAGTAATTGTCGTTCTATCGATCATATAAGCCTAATATGGCCAATAATATGAGTTAGATTGATAATAATAAGAGTAATAATTATAGTAATTGTAGTTCTATCGATCATATCTGCATAATATGGTTAATAATATGAGTTAGATTGATAATAATAAGTGTAATGAGTATAGTAATTGTCGTTCTATTGATCATATCTGCATAATATGTTTCATAATATGAGTTGGATTGATAACTGTGAGTGCAATAAGTATAGTAATTGTCGTTCTATCGGTTATATAACCAAAATATGGCTAATAATATGAGTTAGATTGATAACAGTGAGTGTGCTAAGTATAGTAATTGTCGTTCTATCGGTCATATAAGCACAATACGGCTAATAATATGAGTTAGATTGATAATAATGAGAGTAATAGGTATAGTAATTTTCGTTCTATCGATCATATAAGCATAATATGGCCAATAATATGAGTTAGATTGATAATAATATGGGTAATAAGTATAGTAATTGTCGTTCTATCGATCATATAATCATAATACGGCTAATAATATGAGTTAGATTGATAATAATAAGAGTAATAAGTATAGTAATTGTCGATCTATCGATCATATAAGCATAATATGGCTAATAATATGAGTTATATTGATAATAATAGGAGTAATGAGTATAGTATTTGTCGTCCTATCGATCATATAAGCATAATATGGCTAATAATATGAGTTGGATTGATAATAATAAGAGTAATAAGTATAGTAATTGTCGTTCTATCGGTCATATAACCATAATATGGCTAATAATATGAGTTAGATTGATAACAGTGAGTGTAGTAAGTATAGTAATTGTCGTTCTATCGATCATATAATCATAATACGGCTAATAATATGAGTTAGATTGATAATAATAAGAGTAATAAGTATAGTAATTGTCGATCTATCGATCATATAAGCATAATATGGCTAATAATATGAGTTAGATTGATAATAATAAGAGTAATGAGTATAGTATTTGTCGTCCTATCGATCATATAAGCATAATATGGCTAATAATGTGAGTTAGATTGATAATAATAAGAGTAATAAGTACAGTAATTGTCGTTCTATCGATCATATAACCATAATATGGCTAATAATATGAGTTAGATTGATAATAGTGAGTGTAATATGTATAGTAATTGTCGTTCTATCGATCATATAATCATAATACGGCTAATAATATGAGTTAGATTGATAATAATAAGAGTAATAAGTATAGTAATTGTCGATCTATCGATCATATAAGCATAATATGGCTAATAATATGAGTTAGATTGATAATAATAAGAGTAATGAGTATAGTATTTGTCGTCCTATCGATCATATAAGCATAATATGGCTAATAATATGAGTTGGATTGATAATAATAAGAGTAATAAGTATAGTAATTGTCGTTCTATCGGTCATATAACCAGAATATGGCTAATAATATGAGTTAGATTGATAACAGTGAGTGTAGTAAGTATAGTAATTGTCGTTCTATCGATCATATAATCATAATACGGCTAATAATATGAGTTAGATTGATAATAATAAGAGTAATAAGTATAGTAATTGTCGATCTATCGATCATATAAACATAATATGGCTAATAATATGAGTTAGATTGATAATAATAAGAGTAATAAGTATAGTAATTGTCGTTCTATCGATCATATAAGCATAATATGGCTAATAATATGAGTTAGATTGATAATAATAAGAGTAATGAGTATAGTATTTGTCGTCCTATCGATCATATAAGCATAATATGGCTAATAATATGAGTTAGATTGATAATAATAAGAGTAATAAGTATAGTAATTGTCGTTCTATCGGTCATATAACCATAATATGGCTAATAATATGAGTTAGATTGATAACAGTGAGTGTAGTAAGTATAGTAATTGTCGTTCTATCGATCATATAATCATAATACGGCTAATAATATGAGTTAGATTGATAATAATAAGAGTAATAAGTATAGTAATTGTCGATCTATCGATCATATAAGCATAATATGGCTAATAATATGAGTTAGATTGATAATAATAAGAGTAATGAGTATAGTATTTGTCGTCCTATCGATCATATAAGCATAATATGGCTAATAATGTGAGTTAGATTGATAATAATAAGAGTAATAAGTACAGTAATTGTCGTTCTATCGATCATATAACCATAATATGGCTAATAATATGAGTTAGATTGATAATAGTGAGTGTAATAAGTATAGTAATTGTCGTTCTATCGATCATATAATCATAATACGGCTAATAATATGAGTTAGATTGATAATAATAAGAGTAATAAGTATAGTAATTGTCGTTCTATCGGTCATATAACCAGAATATGGCTAATAATATGAGTTAGATTGATAACAGTGAGTGTAGTAAGTATAGTAATTGTCGTTCTATCGATCATATAATCATAATACGGCTAATAATATGAGTTAGATTGATAATAATAAGAGTAATAAGTATAGTAATTGTCGATCTATCGATCATATAAGCATAATATGGCTAATAATATGAGTTCGATTGATAATAATAAGAGTAATGAGTATAGTATTTGTCGTCCTATCGATCATATAAGCATGATATGGCTAATAATATGAGTTGGATTGATAATAATAAGAGTAATAAGTATAGTAATTGTCGTTCTATCGGTCATATAACCATAATATGGCTAATAATATGAGTTGGATTGATAACAGTGAGTGTAGTAAGTATAGTAATTGTCGTTCTATCGATCATATAATCATAATACGGCTAATAATATGAGTTAGATTGATAATAATAAGAGTAATAAGTATAGTAATTGTCGATCTATCGATCATATATACGCATAATATGGCTAATAATATGAGTTAGATTGATAATAATAAGAGTAATGAGTATAGTATTTGTCGTCCTATCGATCATATAAGCATAATATGGCTAATAATATGAGTTGGATTGATAATAATAAGAGTAATAAGTATAGTAATTGTCGTTCTATCGGTCATATAACCATAATATGGCTAATAATATGAGTTAGATTGATAACAGTGAGTGTAGTAAGTATAGTAATTGTCGTTCTATCGATCATATAATCATAATACGGCTAATAATATGAGTTAGATTGATAATAATAAGAGTAATAAGTATAGTAATTGTCGTTCTATCGATCACATCTGCATAATATGGTTAATAATATGAGTTAGAGTGATAATAATAAGAGTAATAAGTATAGTAATTGTCGTTCTATCGATCATATAAGCATAACATGACTAATAATATGAGTTAGATTGATAACAGTGAGTATAATAAGTATAGTAATTGTCGTTCTATCGGTTATATAACCAAAATATGGCTAATAATATGAGTTAGATTGATGACAGTGAGTGTAATAAGTATAGTAATTTTCGTTCTATCGATCATATAAGCATAATATGGCTAATAATATGAGTTAGATTGATAATATTAAGAGTAATAAGTATAGTAATTGTCGTTCTATCGATCATATAAGCATAATATGGCTAATAATATGTGTTAGATTGATAATAGTAAGAGTAATGAGTATAGTAATTGTCGTACTATCGATCATATAATCATAATATGTCCAATAATATGAGTTAGAATGATAATAATAAGAGTAATTATTATAGTAATTGTCGTACTATCGATCATATAAGCATAATATGGATAATAATGTGAGTTAGATTGATAATAATAAGAGTAATAAGTATAGTAATTGTCGTTCTATCGATCATATAAGCATAATATGGCTAATAATGTGAGTTAGATTGATAACAGTAAGAGTAATAATTATAGTAATTGTCGTTCTATCGATCATATCTGCATAATATGGTTAATAATATGAGTTAGATTGATAATAATAAGAGTAATGAGTATAGTAATTGTCGTTCTATCGATCATATCTGCATAATATGGTTCATAATATGAGTTGGATTGATAACAGTGAGTGCAATAAGTATAGTAATTGTCGTTATATCGGTTATATAACCAAAATATGGCTAATAATATGAGTTAGATTGATAACAGTGAGTGTAATAAGTATAGTAATTTTCGTTCTATCGATCATATAAGCATAATATGGCCAATAATATGAGTTAGATTGATAATATTAAGAGTAATAAGTATAGTAATTGTCGTTCTATCGATCATATCTGCATAATATGTTTCATAATATGAGTTTGGATTGATAACAGTGAGTGCAATAAGTATATTAATTGTCGTTCTATCGGTTATATAACCAAAATATGGCTAATAATATGAGTTAGGTTGATAACAGTGAGTGTAATAAGTATAGTACTTTTCGTTCTATCGATCATATAAGCATAATATGGCTAAAAATATGAGTTAGATTGATAATAATAAGAGTAATAAGTATAGTCATTGTCGTTCTATCGATCATATAAGCATAATATGGCCAATAATATGAGTTAGATTGATAATAATATGCGTAATAATTATAGTAATTGTCGTTCTATCGATCATATCTGCATAATATGGTTAATAATATGAGTTAGATTGATAATAATAAGAGTAATGAGTATAGTAATTGTCGTTCTATCGATCATATCTGCATAATAAGCTAATAATATGAGTTAGATTGATAATAATAAGAGTAATGAGTATTGCAATTGCCGTTCTATCGATCATATAAGCATAATATGGCTAATAATATGAGTTAGATTGATAACAATAAGAGTAATAATTATAGTAATTGTCGTTCTATCGATCATATCTGCATAATATGGTTAATAATATGAGTTAGATTGATAATAATAAGAGTAATAAGTATAGTAATTGTCGTTCTATCGATCATATAAGCATAATATGACTAATAATATGAGTTAGATTGATAACAGTGAGTGTAGTAAGTATAGTAATTGTCGTTCTATCGGTTATATAACCAAAATATGGCTAATAATATGAGTTAGGTTGATAACAGTGAGTGTAATAAGTATAGTACTTTTCGTTGTATCGATCATACAACCATAATATGGCTAATAATATGAGTTAGATTGATAATAATAAGAGTAATAAGTATAGTAATTGTCGTTCTATCGATCATATAAGCCTAATATGGCCAATAATATGAGTTAGATTGATAATAATAAGAGTAATAATTATAGTAATTGTAGTTCTATCGATCATATCTGCATAATATGGTTAATAATATGAGTTAGATTGATAATAATAAGTGTAATGAGTATAGTAATTGTCGTTCTATTGATCATATCTGCATAATATGTTTCATAATATGAGTTGGATTGATAACTGTGAGTGCAATAAGTATAGTAATTGTCGTTCTATCGGTTATATAACCAAAATATGGCTAATAATATGAGTTAGATTGATAACAGTGAGTGTGCTAAGTATAGTAATTGTCGTTCTATCGGTCATATAAGCACAATACGGCTAATAATATGAGTTAGATTGATAATAATGAGAGTAATAGGTATAGTAATTTTCGTTCTATCGATCATATAAGCATAATATGGCCAATAATATGAGTTAGATTGATAATAATATGGGTAATAAGTATAGTAATTGTCGTTCTATCGATCATATAATCATAATACGGCTAATAATATGAGTTAGATTGATAATAATAAGAGTAATAAGTATAGTAATTGTCGATCTATCGATCATATAAGCATAATATGGCTAATAATATGAGTTATATTGATAATAATAGGAGTAATGAGTATAGTATTTGTCGTCCTATCGATCATATAAGCATAATATGGCTAATAATATGAGTTGGATTGATAATAATAAGAGTAATAAGTATAGTAATTGTCGTTCTATCGGTCATATAACCATAATATGGCTAATAATATGAGTTAGATTGATAACAGTGAGTGTAGTAAGTATAGTAATTGTCGTTCTATCGATCATATAATCATAATACGGCTAATAATATGAGTTAGATTGATAATAATAAGAGTAATAAGTATAGTAATTGTCGATCTATCGATCATATAAGCATAATATGGCTAATAATATGAGTTAGATTGATAATAATAAGAGTAATGAGTATAGTATTTGTCGTCCTATCGATCATATAAGCATAATATGGCTAATAATGTGAGTTAGATTGATAATAATAAGAGTAATAAGTACAGTAATTGTCGTTCTATCGATCATATAACCATAATATGGCTAATAATATGAGTTAGATTGATAATAGTGAGTGTAATAAGTATAGTAATTGTCGTTCTATCGATCATATAATCATAATACGGCTAATAATATGAGTTAGATTGATAATAATAAGAGTAATAAGTATAGTAATTGTCGATCTATCGATCATATAAGCATAATATGGCTAATAATATGAGTTAGATTGATAATAATAAGAGTAATGAGTATAGTATTTGTCGTCCTATCGATCATATAAGCATAATATGGCTAATAATATGAGTTGGATTGATAATAATAAGAGTAATAAGTATAGTAATTGTCGTTCTATCGGTCATATAACCAGAATATGGCTAATAATATGAGTTAGATTGATAACAGTGAGTGTAGTAAGTATAGTAATTGTCGTTCTATCGATCATATAATCATAATACGGCTAATAATATGAGTTAGATTGATAATAATAAGAGTAATAAGTATAGTAATTGTCGATCTATCGATCATATAAACATAATATGGCTAATAATATGAGTTAGATTGATAATAATAAGAGTAATAAGTATAGTAATTGTCGTTCTATCGATCATATAAGCATAATATGGCTAATAATATGAGTTAGATTGATAATAATAAGAGTAATGAGTATAGTATTTGTCGTCCTATCGATCATATAAGCATAATATGGCTAATAATATGAGTTAGATTGATAATAATAAGAGTAATAAGTATAGTAATTGTCGTTCTATCGGTCATATAACCATAATATGGCTAATAATATGAGTTAGATTGATAACAGTGAGTGTAGTAAGTATAGTAATTGTCGTTCTATCGATCATATAATCATAATACGGCTAATAATATGAGTTAGATTGATAATAATAAGAGTAATAAGTATAGTAATTGTCGATCTATCGATCATATAAGCATAATATGGCTAATAATATGAGTTCGATTGATAATAATAAGAGTAATGAGTATAGTATTTGTCGTCCTATCGATCATATAAGCATGATATGGCTAATAATATGAGTTGGATTGATAATAATAAGAGTAATAAGTATAGTAATTGTCGTTCTATCGGTCATATAACCATAATATGGCTAATAATATGAGTTGGATTGATAACAGTGAGTGTAGTAAGTATAGTAATTGTCGTTCTATCGATCATATAATCATAATACGGCTAATAATATGAGTTAGATTGATAATAATAAGAGTAATAAGTATAGTAATTGTCGATCTATCGATCATATATACGCATAATATGGCTAATAATATGAGTTAGATTGATAATAATAAGAGTAATGAGTATAGTATTTGTCGTCCTATCGATCATATAAGCATAATATGGCTAATAATATGAGTTGGATTGATAATAATAAGAGTAATAAGTATAGTAATTGTCGTTCTATCGGTCATACAACCATAATATGGCTAATAATATGAGTTAGATTGATAACAGTGAGTGTAGTAAGTATAGTAATTGTCGTTCTATCGATCATATAATCATAATACGGCTAATAATATGAGTTAGATTGATAATAATAAGAGTAATAAGTATAGTAATTGTCGTTCTATCGATCACATCTGCATAATATGGTTAATAATATGAGTTAGAGTGATAATAATAAGAGTAATAAGTATAGTAATTGTCGTTCTATCGATCATATAAGCATAACATGACTAATAATATGAGTTAGATTGATAACAGTGAGTATAATAAGTATAGTAATTGTCGTTCTATCGGTTATATAACCAAAATATGGCTAATAATATGAGTTAGATTGATGACAGTGAGTGTAATAAGTATAGTAATTTTCGTTCTATCGATCATATAAGCATAATATGGCTAATAATATGAGTTAGATTGATAATATTAAGAGTAATAAGTATAGTAATTGTCGTTCTATCGATCATATAAGCATAATATGGCTAATAATATGTGTTAGATTGATAATAGTAAGAGTAATGAGTATAGTAATTGTCGTACTATCGATCATATAATCATAATATGTCCAATAATATGAGTTAGAATGATAATAATAAGAGTAATTATTATAGTAATTGTCGTACTATCGATCATATAAGCATAATATGGATAATAATGTGAGTTAGATTGATAATAATAAGAGTAATAAGTATAGTAATTGTCGTTCTATCGATCATATAAGCATAATATGGCTAATAATGTGAGTTAGATTGATAGCAGTAAGAGTAATAATTATAGTAATTGTCGTTCTATCGATCATATCTGCATAATATGGTTAATAATATGAGTTAGATTGATAATAATAAGAGTAATGAGTATAGTAATTGTCGTTCTATCGATCATATCTGCATAATATGGTTCATAATATGAGTTGGATTGATAACAGTGAGTGCAATAAGTATAGTAATTGTCGTTATATCGGTTATATAACCAAAATATGGCTAATAATATGAGTTAGATTGATAACAGTGAGTGTAATAAGTATAGTAATTTTCGTTCTATCGATCATATAAGCATAATATGGCCAATAATATGAGTTAGATTGATAATATTAAGAGTAATAAGTATAGTAATTGTCGTTCTATCGGTTATATAACCAAAATATGGCTAATAATATGAGTTAGATTGATAACAGTGAGTGTAATAAGTATAGTAATTTTCGTTCTATCTATCATATAAGCATAATATGGCTAATAATATGAGTTAGATTGATAATAATAAGAGTAATAAGTATAGTAATTGTCGTTCTATCGATCATATAAGCATAATATGGCCAATAATATGAGTTAGATTGATAATAATAAGAGTAATAATTATAGTAACTGTCGTTCTATCGATCATATCTGCATAATATGGTTAATAATATGAGTTAGATTGATAATAATAAGAGTAATGAGTATAGTAATTGTCGTTCTATCGATCATATCTGCATAATATGTTTCATAATATGAGTTTGGATTGATAACAGTGAGTGCAATAAGTATATTAATTGTCGTTCTATCGGTTATATAACCAAAATATGGCTAATAATATGAGTTAGGTTGATAACAGTGAGTGTAATAAGTATAGTACTTTTCGTTCTATCGATCATATAAGCATAATATGGCTAAAAATATGAGTTAGATTGATAATAATAAGAGTAATAAGTATAGTCATTGTCGTTCTATCGATCATATAAGCATAATATGGCCAATAATATGAGTTAGATTGATAATAATATGCGTAATAATTATAGTAATTGTCGTTCTATCGATCATATCTGCATAATATGGTTAATAATATGAGTTAGATTGATAATAATAAGAGTAATGAGTATAGTAATTGTCGTTCTATCGATCATATCTGCATAATAAGCTAATAATATGAGTTAGATTGATAATAATAAGAGTAATGAGTATTGCAATTGCCGTTCTATCGATCATATAAGCATAATATGGCTAATAATATGAGTTAGATTGATAACAATAAGAGTAATAATTATAGTAATTGTCGTTCTATCGATCATATCTGCATAATATGGTTAATAATATGAGTTAGATTGATAATAATAAGAGTAATGAGTATTGCAGTTGCCGTTCTATCGATCATATAAGCATAATATGGCTAATAATATGAGTTAGATTGATAACAATAAGAGTAATAATTATAGTAATTGTCGTTCTATCGATCATATCTGCATAATATGGTTAATAATATGAGTTAGATTGATAATAATAAGAGTAATAAGTATAGTAATTGTCGTTCTATCGATCATATAAGCATAATATGACTAATAATATGAGTTAGATTGATAACAGTGAGTGTAGTAAGTATAGTAATTGTCGTTCTATCGACCAAATAAGCACAATATGGCTAATAATATGAGTTAGATTGATAATAATAAGAATAATAAGTATAGTAATTGTCGTTCTATCGATCATATCTGCATAATATGGTTAGTAATATGAGTTAGATTGATAATAATAAGAGTAATAAGTATAGTAATTGTCGTTTTATCGGTCATATAACCATAATATAGCTAATAATATGAGTTAGATTGATAACAGTGAGTGTAGTAAGTATAGTAATTGTCGTTCTATCGATCATATAATCATAATACGGCTAATAATATGAGTTAGATTGATAATAATAAGAGTAATAAGTATAGTAATTGTCGATCTATCGATCATATAAACATAATATGGCTAATAATATGAGTTAGATTGATAATAATAAGAGTAATAAGTATAGTAATTGTCGTTCTATCGATCATATAAGCATAATATGGCTAATAATATGAGTTAGATTGATAATAATAAGAGTAATGAGTATAGTATTTGTCGTCCTATCGATCATGTAAGCATAATATGGCTAATAATATGAGTTAGATTGATAATAATAAGAGTAATAAGTATAGTAATTGTCGTTCTATCGGTCATATAACCATAATATGGCTAATAATATGAGTTAGATTGATAACAGTGAGTGTAGTAAGTATAGTAATTGTCGTTCTATCGATCATATAATCATAATACGGCTAATAATATCAGTTAGATTGCTAATAATAAGAGTAATAAGTATAGTAATTGTCGATCTATCGATCATATAAGCATAATATGGCTAATAATATGAGTTGGATTGATAATAATAAGAGTAATAAGTATAGTAATTGTCGTTCTATCGGTCATATAACCATAATATGCCTAATAATATGAGTTAGATTGATAACAGTGAGTGTAGTAAGTATAGTAATTGTCGTTCTATCGATCATATAATCATAATAAGGCTAATAATATGAGTTAGATTGATAATAATAAGAGTAATAAGTATAGTAATTGTCGATCTATCGATCATATATACGCATAATATGGCTAATAATATGAGTTAGATTGATAATAATAAGAGTAATGAGTATAGTATTTGTCGTCCTATCGATCATATAAGCATAATATGGCTAATAATATGAGTTGGATTGATAATAATAAGAGTAATAAGTATAGTAATTGCCGTTCTATCGGTCATATAACCGTAATATGGCTAATAATATGAGTTAGATTGATAAGAGTGAGTGTAGCAAGTATAGTAATTGTCGTTCTATCGATCATATAATCATAATACGGCTAATAATATGAGTTAGATTGATAATAATAAGAGTAATAAGTATAGTAATTGTCGTTCTATCGATCACATCTGCATAATATGGTTAATAATATGAGTTAGATTGATAATAATTAGAGTAATAAGTATAGTAATTGTCGTGCTATCGATCATATAAGCATAACATGACTAATAATATGAGTTAGATTGATAACAGTGAGTATAATAAGTATAGTAATTGTCGTTCTATCGGTTATATAAAAATAATATGGCTAATAATATGAGTTAGATTGATAATAATAAGAGTAATAAGTATAGTAATTGTCGTTCTATCGATCATATAAGCATAATATGGCTAATAATATGAGTTAGATTGATAATAATAAGAGTAATGAGTATAGTATTTGTCGTCCTATCGATCATATAAGCATAATATGGCTAATAATATGAGTTAGATTGATAATAATAAGAGTAATAAGTATAGTAATTGTCGTTCTATCGGTCATATAACCATAATATGGCTAATAATATGAGTTAGATTGATAACAGTGAGTGTAGTAAGTATAGTAATTGTCGTTCTATCGATCATATAATCATAATACGGCTAATAATATGAGTTAGATTGATAATAATAAGAGTAATAAGTATAGTAATTGTCGATCTATCGATCATATAAGCATAATATGACTAATAATATGAGCTAGTTTGATAATAATAAGAGTAATAAGTACAGTGATTGTCGTTATATCGAACATATAAGCATAATATGGCTAATAATATGAGTTAGATTGATAATAATGAAAGTAATAAGTATAGTAATTGTCGTTCTATCGATCATATAAGCATAATATGGCTAATAATATGAGCTAGATTGATAGTAATGAAAGCAACAAGTATAGTAATTGTCGTTCTATCGATTATATAAGCATAATATGGCTAATAATATGAGTTAGATTGATCAGAATAAGAGTAATAAGTATAGTAATTATCGTTCTATCGATCATATCTGCATAATATGGTTAATAATATGAGTTAGATTGATAATAGTGAGTTTAATAAGTATAGTAATTGTCGTTATATCGATCATATAAGCATAATATGGCTAATAATATGAGT